>NW_006772931.1:51068-84798 GCF_000442215.2 Lipotes vexillifer | reverse complement strand
TTCCTGCACACTCTGCTCCCTGCCATGCTGCTCTCGGGAGACAAGTTAATGGGGAGGTGCCGTCAGATCAAAGCCTCCTGGACCTTGAGCCACATGTGGAAGGCAGCTGTCCTAGAGCTGCCCAGACCCTCAGCTGATCTAATGTGAGTGAAAAGTAACATTTTAATGGGCTACACCACAGAGATTTGGGGGGTGGTTGTTACCATCTATTTTGCCCAGTGCAGCCTGGCTGAGAGATTGTCAACCTTCCGTGAAGATGTCTTCCTCGGCTTTGCTTACACACGCATGCACGCACACACGCAGCACGCACGCACGCCCCTAAATTCAGTCCCCCTTGTTACTCTCTCACAGCCTCCTTTACTTCCTTCAATGCCCTTATCACACTTTGTAATTATGTATTTAATTTGTATTTATTTGCTCATTGTTTGCCTCACCTACTGGACTGTAAACTCCAGCTGGGTAGGAACCGTGTCTGATTTATCAGGGAACCTGCACTGAGCCTGCGCGCAGAGCCTGCACTCAAGGAATACTTCTTGAATGAATGAATGCTTGAACGAATGAGTGAACACCCTGATGAAACAACTGCCACCTATGGTCTGCCCTCCCCCATCCCCACCTCCATCCTCCCCCTCTTCCTCTCCCGTCTCCCTTCTGCCTTTACCCTCCCACCCCATGTCTTTCCTCCACTTTCCTTCCTAGCCTTTTCTCTGCTGTCCCTGCCTAGGACGGTGATGCTCACAGCTAAGGAGCTTGCTCACCCAGGCCGTGGAGACCAAGGGCTGGGGTTGCCTACTTGCCATCTTAACTAACCAGAAGGGAAATTGTTGACTCCTAGATGGGTGCAAAAAGAAAAGAGCGAGCCCTCTGTGTTATCATTATCCGCCTTGGGGTTCTGAAGGAGTCTCCTGCCTCCATTTCTCTGCATTCTGTGCGTGGGTACCACAGAGGCACAACCCAGGGCAGGCAGCCTGCTTCCCTCCACCTTCTCCATCTCACAGTGGCAGGACCATCCGCATGATGGTCAAGCTAGAATTCTGACTGTATCTCAGACTCTTCCCCCTTTCACGCCACGTCTCACCTGTCATCTAGTCCTGTGCTTCCCATCCCCAAAGCACGTCTGCTGTGTGTCCCTTTCTCTCCACTCCCAACACCCCAGCTCCAGCCCACCTGTCCCTGAACTCATTGCATCCCCTCCTCTTTGGCCTCTCAGGCGCTAAACTCACCCCATCGTGACGTCTGACCCAGCCTGACTGTGCTCAGGTCCGTGGCCCCTCTGACTCCAAGAAGGAAGGTACATGTCGGATCCTGGTGTGTAGGGCCACAGCTGGGTGCAGCTCACCTTCCCAGCCTGGTCTCTTGCCTCTTTCCCCTCAGCCCCAACTCTCTAGCCTTACTAGAGCCAAGCTGTTTTCAAAACTGTGTGGTGCCCATCCTGCTAAGAAACTTCTGTTAAAGCCATTCCTCTTGGGGGGAGAACTGCCTACACAGAGCAGAATACTAGGTAAGCCACCTTGGGATAGAAGACGGGGCTCTCAGACCTGGTTAGAAGGAAATACGCAAGAGACAGTGAACCACAGCACGTAAGAAATGAACAGGAATTTCTTTTCCTTCTCTTTTGTATGTGAGATGTCCCTATAGAAGAGTAGGTCATATATGTTCAGTTTAAAAAATAATTATAGAGCAAATACCCACGTAACCAGCACCGAAGTTAAGACAGAGAACACGGCCAGGATCTCAGAAGCCCTGAGCCCCTCCTGGCCACAGCTCCGTGCGGGCAGGAGTCTGAGGTGGGGAAGAACTGGGGGAGAGGACACAGGGGCAGGGAGGCGACACGGTGGGAGGCCAGAGCAGGAGCTGGCGGCAATGGCCAAGAGGGTTTTTAAGAACAGAAGGCCCGGTGTTCGTGCTTTACTTAGTTGATACGTGGTGCTAGCTATAGGCCGTCTTGCCTTTAAGCCTCATTTCCAGTAGAAATTGTTTATTTATCTGATAATGGGGGGCGGGGGGAGTGCTGCAGGGAAATTGAGGGGGATAGCTCTGTCCCGTGCTGAGGCTGATCCTGGGGCAGGGATCAAGGAGTATGTGCAAGATGCCAAGAGGAAAAATGAAAATTCAAAGGGAAATGGGACCCAGAGCCGGAGGAGGTCTGGAACACCCCACATCCACATCCTGACCTCAGCTTCTGAATGGGTCCTGTTCTGCGTCAAGGCTAGGCGAGCTCAGGGAAGAAAAGGAGCATAACGGAAAATGCGCACCCTTCCTCCTTTCCTCCCTCCCTCCCTTCCCTCCCTCCCTCATTCATTCAGCAGGTACACGTTGCATGCCAGGCCCTGTGCAAGGGCTGAGGGTTCCATGGGGGTTTGTTCACGGGGGTTGCCCTGGGGGGCATCTGTGCTCTCGCACGTCTCCCTGCTGTGTAGGGCAGAGCTCCCCAAGCCCCTCCCCTGGGCCTCTGTGGGGACGGTGTCGGTTACACTGCAGCAGGAACCTCCCCTTTGCCCTTTTGGGTCCTTTGAGTAGTGTGCTTGATTCCTTTGGGAGTTCTTTTGTGCTAATCCCACCAGGTAACATGACACTGTCACGCTTTCATGCTTTATGATAGTATGGGGTGTGTGTGAGAGAGAAACTAGTGCGTTAGTGAGTAACCAGAGCTCCGTCCCCCTTTCTTTACGCAGGCTGTGTATTCTCGTGCCTGCCTTGTGCGCACATGTTGTATGGGTGTTGGCTATGTGGGAACATTCATATGGACCTAAGTGCTGAGAATGTTGGGCACCCCTCGATCCGTTGTGGCCCGTTTTGGGGGACTAAATACAAGAGCCACATATCAAGGGCCTACAAGAAGATAAGAAAACCCCAGAAAGAAATACCCAGAGCACCCCCTTCCAGTTCTGTTGGTCACAGCTCTCTCTCTTTCCGCTTATTCTGGGATATAGGTTGTTATGGAAACGGGAGTATTGAACTGGAATGAATGTGGTGGAAATATTGCAATGTAGAGAAATGCACTGGCTGCATAAACGTCTATGAAAGTTTACCCCTTTGAGTTGGGTTTGAGGCATCAGACTGGCTACTAGCAGCAGTAGTCATAGTCTAAAATTTCATGATTCTGAAAATTGGGTTCGTTTCCTTTTCCGCCCTGCCACTGTCCCAGGAGCCTTGAGGAGGACATGGCCAGCCGGTCGGGGCCTCAGTGCTGGGTGAAGCTTCTGTGATAGGGGGATGAACAGACACGGTATGGAAGAGAGGTGAGAGGCAGCTGCCCACTGGCACTTCTCTGAGGGCCAAAACGCAGATGCTGGCGGAAGTCCAGCCTGCAGGGACCTCAGCACCTCGGAGATAGTCTGCAAGGCTCGAGGTGGGGTAGTGTGCCCCCCCGAAAAGGTGCCACTGACCGAGTGGAGGCCGGCAGGACCCTCAGCCCGGCAGCCTTCCATGCAGTCACCTGTCGCTTCATTCTCAAGTGTCTTTAGCAGAACCTGCATCAGCAGAGGTGCCTCGGGGGTCAGCCTAGGTGCCGGACACACAGGAAGGCCCCCGGGGAATCTGACTCTCCGTGAGATGCTCACTTTTCAGAGGTGTGCTTCCTGCCCCTGGGACACTGCATTTGCTGTGCACCTTCCCGGGGTGATGTAGGGACCCTGGAGGTCCCTGGAGGAACGGGTCAGTTTCCTGCACAGGGTCTGCTGGGAAAGATGAGCACAACCTGAAAAAGATGCCAGGCTTTCATACCAGCTGCTAGAACCATGGTCACGGCAGGATGTAAAATGCTAGATTCTCCTAACATTTGGAAGGAAGCAGGAAAACAGAAAAGTACAGAAATGTCTAATACTTTGCACTTTTGATTTGAGTACCTCTTTGAGTACCTCTCAAAGCCTTTTGCCACATCAAAGCCAACTGTTTCATTGAATGAATACCTGTGATGTGTGAGGGAGGTCCGGGCTTGGTGCTGAGGGAGATACCAAGTTGCATCAGATATGGGTGTGCCCTCAAGAAGCCAGAAGTCCCATGGGACAGATGAAGTGGGGTCACGATTATTACAGCACCAGATAGAAAATGATAGATAGACCTCCGATGCTATGTAGTTTAGAGGCAAGAGAGGTTTACAGATAGGGTTGCCAGATAAAACACTAGATGCCCAGTTAATTTGCATGTCAGATAAACAATGAACATTTTGTTAGTATGTCACAAATATTGCTTGGGACTAAAAAATGATGTATTGTTTAGCACTGTTTGTCTGACATGCAAATTTAACTGTGTGTCCTGGGTTTTTATGTGCTAAACCTGTCTACCCTATTTTTGGAAGACTTCATGGAGTAAACAATATTTCATCTAAGTTTTCAAAGATGAGGGAGACATGGGCACGTAGAGAGCCACGGCTGCCACACTTTAACGTGCCCCTCTGACCCCTGCAGACGTCCCTCTGCATCACAAGGACATCCCTCTGCATCACAAGGAGAAACTGCAGGTCTGCAAGGGGAGGGGTGGGCACTGTGTTTCCTCCTGCCTCTCACCATGGCCAGCAAGGAGCTGGGAGGGGCGGGTCAGTGCCGCAGTCCCCACGGGCTGGGTCACACTGAGGTGGCACACAAACCCCAACTCCAGCCGCCCACATACCCACTCTGGGACCCAGGCTGGAGGGAGGGGTGGAGAGTGGGACGGGGAGACTACTATCTAGGACATCGCCAGTTAGCATGGCAAAGGGAAAGGACGCTGCAAAGGGAAAGGACGCTGCAGAGGGAAAGGACGCTGCAGAGGGAAAGGACGCTGCAGAGGGAAAGGACGCTGCAAAGGGAAAGGATGCTGCAAAGCAAAGCACAGGCTTTTAAAACTTACACTCAGAAGCGACCCAGCCACTTGGGCACAAATGCCCGAGTTCAACAAGACAAGAAAATGCCATCCTACCATATGCCCGGGTGGTAGGGATGGGGAGAGAAAAACACTAAGCTCCTTGGACAGCCAGAAAGAACACCTCAGTCAGCACACTCCAATTTTCAGCTGTACTGACAACCGGCTTCAAATCTTACTGCCAGTCCCACCTCAGCCCCAGGCCAGGAGCCCCCTAGTGCCAGGGCCCCCCAGTAACGGGTCCCAGGGCTTTTTGAGAAGGATCCCATCTAGTTCGGGGCTGTCACATCCCGACATGCTGAGCGAGCAGGTTTCACTCTCATCCCCGTTCCAAATGCAAACGTGATTCCTGTCTCCCCCCGATGGAAGCCTAGGGATGGTTAAGAAAACCAGTAGTTCTGAGCAGCCTTGCATCTGGGGAGAAGGGCCAGGGCCAGTGATGGGGCGGCACCTGCTCTGGGAACAAAGGAGCTGACTTCAAGGTGACCCTCCTAAGTGGCAGGGGACCTAGAGGTTTGCACTCATGTTGGAGCCTTTGGGAGTGGTGTCGGCGGGGAGGCGGACAGCTTGCACTTGACAGCTCTGCAGGGGGCCAGCGTGGTGACCGGTCCCCTGCAGCCAGAGCAGCAGCGAGCCGACCCAAGACTGACCCAGAGTCTCTGCTTGGCACAAAAAAGCAGCCTGCCTTTAAAAACCAACATGGAAAGAAAATGAAAAACGCCCACCCAGGGCCACCCAGACCCCGAAGCAGTTTACGAGGCAGTTTCCGGAAGAGGCACGACTACTGCTGTCACTGCTCAGGGTGCCCTGGCCACGCCCAGCAGTGCTCTCCGCACCTCCCCGTGCGAGTCAGGTGTAGGCACAGATGAAGGGGCCTCCTGTGCGCGGCGGGGACAGGCACGTGGGGAGCCAGAAGTGGTGCCCGGAGCAGGGGAAGCCTGCGGCCCCACCCTGGCCACTGGGTGCAGTGGGTGATGGGGGACACGTGGAGGGGTCCTCAGACTGCCCAGGATCATTCACACCTAGAAAGAGAAGGCACCCAAACCCACAGGGAACAAAAGGCTCAGTGCAGGGACCCTGTGGGGCAGCCCTGCCTTTCACCCTTCCCATCTGATTGCCCAAATGCACTGCCAGGTGCAGGGTCCTTCACTGAATTCACCCTGTACCAGGCCCTGAGTTACCCACTGCGTTTATACCCTATTGGTTAACTTTGCGCCCACCGCAAACCCTCATAATAGGGCTTGGATTAGCAACCCCAGGTGACGGTGAATGAAACTAAGGCTCAGAGAGGTTAGTGACCTGTCCAAGGTCACACAGCTGAGGCTGAGATCCAGATGCAAGTTCGTCCCACCACAAAGCCTGTTCCATAACTGTAAGCTGCACCCAGGAGGGTGGTAGTAAATGTCACTTCCCTTCCCCAGAGCAGGGCCAGGAGGAGGGTGAGATGAGTCTTACTGGCTTCCGGTGCAAAATGGAACCAAGCACCAAAAACTCGATGACAATAAACAACGTTTGAATGCAATATTTAAAAAACCGAAATTAATGCAAAACATCCATGATGAACCAAATCTTAACACAGAAAGAAAGACAAGATGCAGCCTGTATCTGTGGGACCTGAGGGCGAGTCCTCCCTCAGCTCGCCCGGGACCGTCCCGCTCCAGAGACTGGTTTGCTCCCTGGAGGCACAATGTGCACCTCGGATGCACAGTTTCCCAAATGCCTTCCTCCCAGCAGATGGGCATCTCCTGAGCCCGCGTCCCAGGCCAGCTGGACCACAACAAGACCTGCCGGAGGTCCCCGAACCTTCTCTACCCCAGCACGGCCAGCACTGGACAAAACTATGAAGGTCTTTAGCCACTCCCCGACCCCCGGTTTCCCCGGCAATCTACTGTCGGCCTGCACCTGGCACCAGCTTTGCTCATAGATGGCTCTGGGCACACAGACTCAACCGATGAAAGTTTCAGGCTCACAGCTCTCAGGAGGCCCTGGCTGCACACGAGGATCCAGACATGAAGCTGCCTGGGCCCCACTGGTCCATTAAACAGAGTCTCTGGGCTGGGCCCCGGCATCTGTGTCTTACAGATCTGTGTCTCACTTGGCGATTGCCAAGCGCGGCCAGGTGGCGAAGCAAAGACTGAAGGAATGGCTTATTCGGGGTGGCGGGGGGGGGGAGGGGGGAGCAGGCTTGCATTTTCATTTCAGGTAAACAAAAAGGGTTTGTTTACCAAGGTGTGGGTGAGATCCAATGCAGCCAAAAATAATATATAAAAAATAAATTTATTAAAAAAGGAAAAAAAGAACTGCTTGGCATGTGGAAAACCCACACATCTGGTGTCAGAAACGCAGTACTACCATCATAGTGTGTTGAAAGCAGAGGCAACACACAGGATGGCTTTTTTCCCTAGCAGACTTCAACATATGAATTTTGAACATTCAAACCATAGCCGGAACTTTGTGCTCCAGCTCCTACAATTCTGGGCTCTGCGGGGTTAGAGATCCTGGTCCCCAAAGGTGATGCCCTCTTGCCAGGGGACACCACAGGGAGGGTCCCAGCTTGTGGGTTACAGCTTGTGTCCACTGACCAGTAGGCAAGAGGGGGATTCGCACCTTGGCAGAGGTAGTTGATTCTGATCTGCAGGAGAAGATGGGGCTGCTCAGGCGGGAGTATGTTTGGAATCCAGGTGACCCCGTAGGTGTCTCTTGGTCCTTCCCGGCCCAATTGCAACTGTAAACGAACACGTGCAGCATCCATCTGGCCTGAGAAGGGCACATCACCAAGAGCTCAGAAGCTCAGGAATCAGGGTACGGGCCACACCACCAAGACCTATCTAGGTGACAGCCGAGGGAGAGGGGGATTTAAAAGGCAGAGCCAAGGCTTCCCTGGTGGCGCAGTGGTTGAGAATCCGCCTGCCAATGCAGGGGACACGGGTTCAAGCCCTGGTCTGGGAAGATCCCACATGCCGCGGAGCAACTAGGCCCGTGAGTCACAACTACTGAGCCTGCGCGTCTGGAGCCTGTGCTCCACAACAAGAGAGGCCACGATAGTGAGAGGCCCGCGCACCGCGATGAAGAGTGGCCCCCGCTCGCCGCAACTAGAGAAAGCCCTCGTACAGAAGCGAAGACCCAACGCAGCCAAAAATAAATAAATAAATAAATAAATAAATAAATAAATAAATTTTAAAAATCCACAGTCAGTGATGAAAAATTAGTAGGTAAGAAGGTCTTGGGTTTTCAATAAACTATTAAAAAAAAAAAAAAAAGGCAGAGCCAAGAAAAAAGGCAAGGGATACCAGTTGTGGCGTTGCAAGACCACCTGTGGTGACAGGGGAGGTGTTCTTCCCACCCCCTCCCTCTCCTAAGTCTCCTCTTAGGAAGAAAGGCCCAAGGGACCGTATTCCCCAAACCTGCTTGCAGGAGCAAATCGGTCCGGCACAAGGGTGGACGGTGGCGGCTGCGGAGTGTGGCATTCAGCTCCCCTTTGAGGGTCCTGCTGTGGCCTGCAGCACTTCCAGATCCCCCCCGGGCCTCCGCTGAGCTCACTCCCCGCCCCCGGGATGCGTCCAGCCAATGGCTATGCACCGGCCTCCTGCTACAGGAACCCTTTGCTCGAGGTCAACCCCGAAGCCTGGCGGAGACCCTCTTAACTGAAGCAGACGGAGACTCTTCCCACCCCCTTTCCTTGGTGTCCTTCTGTGGCGACAGCTCCGCCCCCTGACTGCAGCCCACCTCCTCCTACAGTCCCTCCCCTTTGTGCCTCACCTGCACTTTCCCCAACAGGCCTCTAGCGCATCTCATCCTGTGCCCTTGTCTGCTCTTTGGAAGACCTGACCTGACCAAGGCTGGATGCGGACTGTCCCTAGAAAGGAATTAATGTTCCCACAGCTTGTCATGCTGGGAGCAGCCCACCTGGGACAGAAAGGAGGCTGCGGTGCAGGAAATATCCTTTCCTGCAGCCAGACATCCGCGGTGGCCCTGACACCGAGGCACAGAGATTCAGGGACGTTTATGATGCCCTTGGAGCCAAGTTTGGAAGAAAGCAGGAGGCCTGCCCAGTAAGAGGTGCCTGGGATCTGGGTCTGTAAGGATCACATTCTCTGTGCCGTGCTTCCCTTCCATGTATCCCTGGACCTTCTCGAGCCCTGTGGACTCTGCTTCAACCTGGTTTCTGCTTTGTGGAGGGACATTAGGGAAGGACCTGCCCTACACCCAGAAGAACAGCGTCCCCTCCCGACTCCACGGTCACAATAAGATTCAGAACACAGGAGACCCAAGCGGAGAGGATGCAGCCAGGGAGACGGAGGCAAATAGGGGAGAAGGCTGAGGCTTCAGCTCACGGAGGGGACAGAGCAGCAGGTCATTTGTGGGGAGACCCTGAGGCTTAAAGTCCTAACTGGCCTGCTTGCCAGTCCTAGTGGCCTGCCACCCACTGCTTGCCTTCCCACAAGGCTGTTGACACTTCCTTGTCCCCACGTCCATCACCACCCCAGACCTGGGGGTGGGGGTGGGGGGAGTGATAAATGAAACTGATAGAGTAAGGCCGTCATGGAAGGTGGTTCTCAGGGTCGGTCTGGATATTGGGTCAGGATATACGGAGAAGCCCAGGTGTCGCCTTCATTTGGGGGTTCCTTTTGTAACAGGAGGTATTAAGGTGGGAGTATACCTGTAGAAAAGAAGCCCCCAGCTTAGTAAAATGGGCTCAGCAAAGCAGAGGTGTGGCCATAAATCTCACTCTCTCCCTCTCTCTGTACACATCTATGCACACATGCACATACACACACGTATATATGTACATACACGCACATACACATGCACACATACATACACATATCCTCTTTTGGGCTGTGGTCGTCATCAATACCTTTTGCCAAACATTTTCGGTTCTCCCACTAGTCACACAGCTGAATTGCATTTTCTAGCCCCCTTGAAATTATGTGCGACTGTGTGACTTGATTTGAACAATGAAATGTGAACAGTGATGGTGTCACTTCTGCAAGAAAATCTCAAGAGCCAGTGAGTGATTCACTGCAGTATTTTCACCTGTGTCCCATTGACCAATAACAATCCAGATGGAAGCTTCCCCATCACTTGGATCCCAGAAAGAGGGCAACACAGAGCAGAGGCCCAGCCAATCGGTGATAAATATTTAGACTGAGCAGTTAAAAACAAACAAAACCCAGGACTTCCCTGGTGCTACAGTGGTTAAGACTCTGCGCTTCCAATGCAGGGGGTGCAGGTTTGATCCCTGGTCGGGGAACTAAGATCCCACATGCCACATGGCACCTGCAGCCCAGACCTGAGCGTGGTACTTGTCTTCAAAAAACAAGGATGAATTAACACAGCTTCCATCCCGGGGGGCCACAGTCTGTCTGGTGGGGCTCCTGGCATGTGGATGCAGAGTTGCCACCCAAGTACAACTGGAGACACAAATACAGAGCACCATGAGGAGAGGCAGGGAAGGATCAGGAAGTGGCTGGAGGAGGCTTCCTAGGAAAGGTGATGGGAGAGCTGAGCTCTGGACACAGACAGAGCTGCCCAGGTGGACACAGAGTGTGCAGGGCCTGGCCCCTGGATGTCGTTTGCTGGCTGCTGTTGGCACCAAGCTAGAGAACAGCCTGTCGGCGAGAACTTCACAAGCAGAATTGTTTTCAAGCTGGGGAACTAACAGGTTGTTCCTGAGACAAATTAGAGTGACCACATCCAGCAGATGCAATTCTAACACAGTCCCCACTGAGGTGTTGATTGGCTGGGCCCTCAGCTTTCAGAGTGTTCGGGAAGCCTAAAGACAAGGAACAAGCCCATAGTATGGAGGCATTACCTTAAGAATCCAGACAAATGCTAGACTCTGAGATGTGATATGAGGACAGTATGAAGAATTGCCCAGAACTCAGGGACACAGCTTGCTGTGAGGAAACAAGTGCTAGAAAAATAGATACAAAGATAAATACTAGATAGATAGATAGATGATAGATAAGATATAGATATAGGTACATGATAGATAGGTGATTGATAGATTAGACAGAGATAGATAGATAGATAGCCAAGTTGGGGGTATGTAGCCCAAGATTTCTGGGGTCTCCTAGAGTGACCCAGTTTTTAAAATTAAAATTTCCTGTACAGACTGCCATCATTTTACTTTTCTGATTTGTTTTATCATCAGGTTTTACAAAGGTTTAAAAATGAAGTCTTGGGCTTCCCTGGTAGCGCAGTGGTTAAGAATCCACCTGCCAATGCAGGGGACACGGGTTAGAGCCCTGGTCCGGGAAGACCCCACATGCCACGGAGCAAGTAAGCCCGTGCGCCACAACTACTGAGCCTGCGCTCTACAGCCCGTGGGCCACAACTACCGAGCCCGCGTGCCACAACTACTGAAGCCCCCGTGCCTAGAGCCCGTGCTCCGCAACAAGAGAAGCCACCGCAATGAGAAGCCCGCACACTGCAACAAAGAGTAGCCCCTGCTCGCCGCAACTAGAGAAAGCCCACGCGCAGCAACGAAGACCCGACACAGCCCAAAATAAATAAATAAATGAGGTCTTGTTTATTTTGTCATATAATAATTGCTCTTACTGAAGATGTTCAATGACATCAAATCAGGAAATCCAAGTGTACAGAAATCAGAATAACATCAAATCAGAAATCCATGCTGGACACTACCCAGGGACGGGTCTGACTCTTGCCTTGGTACAATGTGGTGGCACCTCTATTCAAGGAAACCAGAAAACCGATATATTCAAATGTATTTTGAGCATGATAGGAGAAAACAAGTCATTTCCCTGCCTCTCTGAGCCTGATCTCACTCCTACCTCATGAGATAGACCATTTATTGAAACCAAATCCATTTTACTAATGCCTCAAAGTAACTACCAAAACTTCACCAAGCTACCTTTGCTGGGAAGAATGACTTGGACTCCTGGCGAAGGGAATGAGATAAAGCACCAGGTGCCCCATTATAGGAAGTCCCCTGCCAGGGACTCAGGGGCAGCCTGAGAGCAAATGGCCCCCAACCCAGGGAAGCCAATGGGAGAGACACATCGCTGGTGTCATTTGGAGAGCAACTTGCTCAGAGACAGCTACAGGGTCAAAACAACTCCTTGATCCTTTAAGTGAATACCCTGGCTGTCTTCTTTGATAAATAGAAAACTGCCCCAGCCTAAGCCTCTCTCTCTTTCTCTCTACCTTTCCCCCTCATCCCTATTTGGATGAATTTCTCTCCCTCTGTTTTCTCATTCACGTCTCCGTCCCTTACTCTCTTTTTCTGACATTCATTCCCACTTGAAAAGACACAGGACTTCGGATCAAGTGCCTGCCACAATGTCTGTAAAATCCTGTTCCCCGAAGTGACACTAATGGTCTATGGAACTTCTCTGGCCCTAATTACTTGGCAGTAGAAATCTCGGTGGGTTGCTTCTCCCCCGATCAGTTTGCTCGGTAATTACCACGAGCCAGAGCAGCCAGAGCCACGTGCTGGGGAGGGGCAGCGGGTCAGGCTGAGATTCTGGGGCTGCTGACGCCGGTGTGTGCACAGAAGGACAACGCTTACAGCGGAAACGCAGAGCAAGAGACACAGATTCACCACATTTTCAAAACCAAAATCACCTCGAACAGAAAAAGAGAATTTGTTTCCGCAAAACTAACACCGTTATCCCTTTAGACCAAAATCACCAAGTCTCGAATGCTTTCAGATCAACTTGCCCACAGTAAAGTCTTGACATCTCGGCTCTAGAATTCTTCACACACAAAGAGACGACATCAGAGGACACCAATGGCCAATGGGCGAGACTCGGCCCTGTTCTGCGCATGCTGCCAAAGAGCGAAACTTTTAACATAAAATATACCAAACCGAAAATGAGTAACAATGCCTTTTTTGTAGAGGCCTTTATCACCCCGGAAAAGTGATGGGGAGGGCTTTGAAAGGGAAGAAATGCAGCTGTCACTGGGCTATACTTCACACAATAATATTGCAAAATCCAATTACAGGCACTGGATTGTCATCCTATGTTTCTCCGAGATAATGGTTCTTATTGAACTGATCTCTGTCCTGTTTTTCATATTTTACAGGACCTGTAGGAGCAATTTCAGAAGCTTCACATTTATCATCCTTTAAAGGTTAGCACTTAGTAGACAAAGAGGGACATTCACTGCTGTACCCCCAGCACCTAGGACAGTGCCTGGCACACAGGAGGTTGTTGGTTGGCTCATATCTACTAGATGCTGATTGACTGGAACAGAATGGAGCATGTTATGGGTAATTTGTTTTCAGGCTGTGGTTTTCTGATGAAATGTTCCAATGGGCATTCCATCACCAAATTCATTAATTCAACAGATATTCACGGAGCACCAGCTCCAAGCCAGTCTGGAGCTCTGGGGCCACGATGGTGAGCCAGGCAGGCAACCAGCCTTGTTAAAACCACCGCGCGGACTCCGCCCTTGAGCTGCTTATAATAGGGTGAGGGAACAGAACAGATCGGAAGCAATTAGAAAACAATTAAGTGTTAAATTATATGCCTCTGACTAGCCCAGGGGGAGAAGGAGCTAATGTATTCAATGCCGTTTTCATGGAAGAGGTGGATCTCCGGCTGGGCCTTGAAGATGCTCTGGATTTGGGAAAGCAGTGCAGAGCAGACAGAGCAGAATGTTCCTTCCAGGAGGCAGCTACCCAGAGCCACCCAAGGAAAATTGAGGCCTTGGATGCCCAGGTACACACTGGACCAGAATCACCCCCAAGTAAAGAGCCTGGAAATGTTCTAAGGACTTAGAAGGGTCTGAGCTGGACTCAGAGCTACAACTCAGCTGCTGCCACAAAGGCTACTTTCCTTCCTGTAAAACTCCACCCCGCGATTATTTTCTTCCTTCTTCTCTCGGGATAAAGGCTGGGGCTTCTTCTAATTGTTGGCCCAGGCTGACTGCATCAGAATCTCCTGGGGACCTCTGTTCCTGTCCCCACCACCAGAGTCTCTGATTCAGTGGATCTGCGATGGGATCCGGGAATCTGTATGTTTTTAAAGCTCCCCAGGGGACTCTGTTAATCAGATTGGTTTGGGAACTACTCTCTTAGATTTATTTCAAAGACATCCCCTTTCTGCAATTAGGATGAAAGGGTAGGCATATAATAACTGAGGAAGTAGGTATGATTTCTGGCTATAAATCCCTCTAACAGGAGACTTGGAGAATTCACAGGGGAAAGGAATCAACCTAACACTTTCTACTTCCCAGACCTCCTAAATGGGTCAAAATTTGGCCAAAATGAATTAAATTTTGCCTTTATGGCATAGGCACAGCCTGATGAATGAACATAAGAGATTTTCTTTTTTATTTAGACTAGTAGAAAGCTGAAGCTTTCAGTGAATTGGAGTTAAACAAGACTACTGACTTTCCTTTTTTAGCTATGTCAGTTTGTGCATCCTATTCCTGAAAAATGTCCATTTGTGTATAAGACGGTCCAAGCATAAAAATCAGGAACAGTATATTTCCTTGGTCACACACACTGCTCGGAGAGTAATGCCACATCCATCAGCATTAAGAGGATTGAGAGGACGGTTTTGGACCAGTTTTTAACAGGCGATGCTTATTAATGTTTCAAGATGTCTTCCTCCTCTCAGACTCACATAGTGAATCGCTGGTTCCATTTTCTTTTACGTAGCTAATTTACACTGTGCCCTGGGGACTGGTTTGCATTTTGTTCTCTTTGTCTGGATGTTCAATTCCTGTTACTGTCAATGGGAGTTATGTGCTCAAACTGAAGGCTTAAAATATACCTGCAGGACTTCCCTGGTGGCGCAGTGGTTGAGAGTCCGCCTGCCGATGCAGGGGACATGGGTTCGTGCCCCGGTCTTGTACTCACATTTTCGTGTTCACCTGATCATTTCCTTCATTCAGAATTTAAAAGTAGAATTACGGCATCAAAGGCCATGCGCATATATATGTGTACTGAACGATATATACTACATATTCAATATATATTATATATTCAATATGTATTTTATATTCAACATATATTATATATTGAACAATATATATTATATATGTGCATATATAGATATCATATATATATATATATATATGTACCTACAAATTATTTCCTGGCCAACACACATACACACATAACACACATGTTCCTTCCCATCCCGCTGTGTTCTTGACCCTTGCTTAATCCAGGATACCAGCGTTAAATTTATTTGTGACATTTCTAAAATCTGACTGAGGTTCCCCTGAGGTCATCACGGTATGTGGAAATTAGCTAGTTTCTCCCATTTGGAAGCTGTACTGGTTTCCGAGGTCTTAATCGCTCAGAGGATGTGCTTATTCTCCGCAGACCTAACTATATGACCTAGTTTATTATTCATTCAGGATTAGTTCTGAATCGCTGGGAGCAAATCTCAATGTTTTCATCATTCTCTGCTTAGAGCAGGTTATCACGCGATGGCACCGAATTCTCTTCTGGAATGTGGGTCTGTGTTGTTTTAACAAATAATCAGCCTAATAATTATCATGGAGATATAGTAACGCTGAACAGAAGAGACATCACATGTGCGCACACCAAAGAGCTCAGTCGTAAATATTCCACATCATTATCACCATGATGTCATTACAATTTCAGCATCCACTTCAATAGCAATTTAGGAGTCAAGATTTACTTCCATGAAAACTGATAGGTGCAAAAGGTAAGGTACAAACACCAGGGCTAATTATACCTACAGTCATGTTACATTAGTCATAATCCTACAGGAAGGAAAACATCAAACTCATTATTAAACTGACAAGCTATTCATTCTAGACCCCATCTCCCTAGTATAAGTGCCTTAGAAGAGCTTTTCTGTTAGAATTCTACTTTGCGGCATCAAATGTATACAGTACTTTTTTCCAGAGCTGCTTATTTTAGATTATTCTGGTGAGTTGGCACAGACCTCAAAGGCCCTTCCTGGAGGCGATTCAGTTGCTTTATTCACCACCCATGAGCGTGGATTGGGCAGGGACATTGTGCCAGGCACCGTGCAAGTAGCTGAGGGTCCAATGGTAAAAACAGACACAGTTCTTGGTCTGATGAAGCCCTGGGCTGCCGAGGGAGACACAGGACATGGGGTGATGGCACGTACAGTGTATAATCCCAAGCTGGGCTGCATGTTAGCACAGATGGAGCAGCTGTCTGAGAGCAGATGACCACACACCTGGTCTAAGCTGAAGGTCAGGGAAGGCGTGGCCGAGAAAGGGACATCTGAGCTGAGACACGAGGGATGCTCGGGGTCCGGAAGGCCACAGGGGCAGCGTGTTGAGGAGAGGGTGGGGGAGGGACGCGGCCTGTGATGCACAGTGAAGGACACAGGAGTGGTCTGAGCAGCAAGAGCCAGGAGAGGTGCAGACAGGACCTGACCCAATGGAGCCAGGAGTCCCCTTCAAGAACCTGGTCTTCGGGACTTCCCTGTGGTCCAGTGGCTGAGACTCCTTGCTCCAAATACAGCGGGCCCGGATTCGATCCCTGGTCAGGGAACTAGAATCCCACATACAGCAACTAAGAGTTCGCATGCCGCAACTAAAGACCCCGCGTGCAGCCACTAAGACCCGGCACAGCCAAGTGAATAAATAAATATTTTTAAAAAAACAAGGAAGAAGAACTGGTCTTCATTCTAAAGGCAACTGGAACCTATCAAAGGTTTTAAGAAGGGGTGACTCCATCAGATGCACACAGAGAAATAATGTTTAGGTGGCAATGCAGAAGTTGGATTGGAGAGATGCAAAAGCAGAGAAAGTCAGGGAGACTAGTTAGGAAGCTAGTTAGCCTTGAGTGGTTGGTATTGAGACTAGGAAAGTGGGTGGAGGACAGATGGAAACAAGGAGATGGATGCAAGTGTCATACAGGAGATGAAATACACAGGCATTGGGAATAAACAGATCTCCAGGAACAAGGGGGAGGGGCGTGTCAGTAAGGATTCCTACACTTTCGGTTTACGTATCTTGAAGAATGTGGTCTCACCCACCAGAACTGGACAGATTTGCAGGATGGGGTGGCAGTAAAACATCCGAGCAGTCATTGGGAGACATGAATAAAGACATGCGGGCTAGAGATACAAACTGGGAATTAATTTATCATTGTCTAGATGGTCATGGCTGTCTTGGGCATGAACGAGATGAGAGAGAAAAGAA
Source organism: Lipotes vexillifer (assembly GCF_000442215.2). Classification (NCBI taxonomy): domain Eukaryota; kingdom Metazoa; phylum Chordata; class Mammalia; order Artiodactyla; family Lipotidae; genus Lipotes; species Lipotes vexillifer. Next base: position 67,821 of record NW_006772931.1, on the reverse strand, counting down.
CAGACCTCGGGTTTCTGGAAAATGATTCTGAAGTGCAGAAATGATCTGAGTGACATAACTTCACATCCAACTTCCTAAATTTCATATCCACACTGATTCGTTGTTCTAGGGAACCCATTAACAGCTAGGTTAAAGGATCACTGTTATCTCTACACAGGAGAAACCTTAGGGTGTCCAATGTTTAAAAAGTCATGTATCACAACGTTTCAGTCAAATGTATACATGTGCCCTGGATGGTTTGGAGAGACCAGGTTGACGCAGTGGAGTCAGGGGCAGGTTCAGTGTCTACTGTGGGCCCCGAAGTTTTATTTTGGGGGTTCGTCCATACAAAATCAAGGAAGTTTGCCCCAGGATCACTGCCCATTAATCTCACTACTTTTGTTAACCTCTATCAAGCAGGTCAAGGATATATTTGATCCTGGGGCAAAGATCTTTATTTTTATTTATCAGCGCCCCCCCACCGCAAGAACATGTTGATCAAGGTTCAGTGTAATTCTCAGTCCCTTAACTCACCAGCCAACTTTTTGTTCTAGTAAACAAAGGCAAATTCAGACTTGTAAACACTCGAAAAACATTTCTTCCTTTCTCTCTCTTCCCAGACACAGTTTTCTATAATCCAACTGCTGTCTAATCTGCATATTTTTATGTTGCCTTTCGCTGGTAGGCTAGCATTCAGAATTTCCTGGTACACCAGTCATCAGCTGATTTTGGTCCACAGTGGCTCCCACCAGGCTGGGTGAGGGAGACATGAGAAGACCCCTGAGAAACAGTCATTTCTGCCTAATGTCGGAAGCTTTGGGGCGGTGACAGCAGGCACAGGAAGGTGGCGGGACCTGAGACAGATCATGTCACAGACTTGGATTTCCAAAACCTGGTAAGCCGGACACTATTGTGGGACTTCTAAGGAACCTACCCACAATTCTATAACCAGACACACTACAATTTACAGTCCTTTGGAAATCTTTGCAGTTTCTTCAATTCCCCAGGTTTCCTCCACAGCAGAGGCAGACTTACACACATGTACCCTCTCCAGACCGAGAGCTCTGAGTGAGCTCTCACCTTCCCTGGTATATGCCTCTTGCCTAGTGCCTTTTCTTAAATAAATGAATGAAGGAGTTGAACAGCCAAGGGACCCTGCTGGGGCCATGCCCTCACCCTCTGACTCTGAGTGGGAGGGGAGAATCCAGCTTAAAACAAGACAAGGAAACACCAAGAGTTGTTTCCTGACTGCAAATCCTGAACCTCATCTAATCTACCTCTCTGCTTTTCTTACCAAGAGGGTGGAGCGGACTGAGTTTGGAACCGTCCAGAGGGGCACTTCGGTTTGCAGGAATGGTTTACATTGGATGGGGGCGGGAGGATGAAAAAACTCTCCGTGAGGCCCACATGAGGAGTTGTCCCACGAGTGTGAAGGGCCCGGGGTATGTAGTCCCAACGGGAACCACCAGGCCAGGCCACGGAAGATGAGTGTGTGACTGAACCTTGGAGAATGGGCCCCTCCCTGAAACAAGCAACCTCCGTTCTGCTGGACAAGTCCAAGTACACACCTCATGGGTCACACGACCTTTGCAGAAACATCTAGAACATCAAGGCCACCTAGGCAACTGCACTGCCATTGCCAGCAGGTACTGGCATCTTCTTCCCTTTCCCAGGTTTTGTACCTAGAAGAGCCTGTGTCCAATCGCCCCCTTCCAGACACCGAGGAAAGACCAGAGTGTCGGAAGCAAATGTCTTCTAAACCAAAGAATGCTGAAGCCAGCGCAGGGCCACAGCTGTATCCCTCCCCTCTCTACACGAGTGATGGTCCAACTTCAGGCGAAGCTCACACAAAGCAATAGTCCGGGGCCATGGAGGGCGAGGGGCAAACACTGCAGGGAGGGCCTTGATAGAACGGTGCTTCCCAGCGCATCTGTTCCAAGAGCGTGTTGTGCCCGTGAGTACAGGGGAGAGGGCCAGGGATCAGCTATGAGGTGGCCCTGTAGGAGTCGGGCTGCTTTATCCCCGGGGAGCTGGAGCTACAGTCCACCCAGCTGGGACCTCAAGGTGCCCGAAGCCTAGCTCAGCTCAGAGCCAGGCAGATGCTGTTACCGTTTGTCTAGTTCAGGTTTCCCCGAAACAAAGCCCACACTGGGGACTTGGGTCTGGTGTGTTTATTTGGAAGGTGATCCCGGGAAGGAGGAGGGAGGGAGTCAGGAAGGAAGGGAAAACCCGTGAAAGGTGAGCTATTGAGCAGGTTACGGCTGTGACAACGGGCTCCATCTCACTGGAGGCGCCCTGAGGAATAATGGGTCTCAGAACCGTGCCTCTGAAGGATGCGGGGCTCCCATTCTCTGTGGCTGGAGGACACCCCAGGGCACGTTAACCAGCCCATACTTCTGATCTGCCGTGGAACACACCTGGCAAATTTCCATAAGCTCAAAGAAAACTTGGAGGCTGGCGGGCAGAGCCACTTGGACACAAGAGACAGGACACTGTCTCGCCCAAGTGTGCCAAGGGATCCTGAGCGTGGATCCCAGGCTACGGTCAGCTCATTTCCTATTGTGTTCAGGACACTTCAGCTCTCTTGGGCCTCAGTTTTGCCATCTACAAAGTTAGCGTGAGAATGATACCTAACTCCTAGGGCTGTTGCCAGGATAAAATAAAATATGTTGTAAGAAAACACTTAGCACGCCCTAACACGCTTTACAAATGTAAGGGATGAACCTTTAAGATGGGGAATCAGGTTCTTTTTGCCAGTAAAATGTAAAATGGTACAACCCCTGCTGAGGGGAATTTGGCAGTACCTAGCAAAATTACATATGTATTTGCCCTTTGAAGCAGCAATTCCAGTTCTAAGAATTCATTCCAAAGATAAACTGGCAAAAATATAAAAAGAAATATGAAAAGACAAACGCACGTAGCAATTTTTAAATGCCTAACTTTTTAAAAAGCAAAGCCAAATTGAAACAAACTTCACCCTATAACCTCTTGGTGGCATAACCACACAAACAGGAACGACACCAGAAAATTTTAAAACACCATGTTCTGTTGTATATCTCTAATGGGATACACCCTAAGCACAAGGACTAGAAAATAGAAAAAAACAACCTAAACTGCTTTCAATAAATATATTGTTGGTGGTAACAGTGGTATTATATCCTGAGACTATTGTATGTGTACTGTGGAATAAAGCAATTCCAAGATGGAAGAAAGGAAAACATTACAAAACCAATGGGACTAAGTGAAAACCTCACTGTTCTAAATTGAGTATATCAGTATAAATTCATGATATACTTTATCTTAAACAAATGAAATGTACAATTCCCAGCTCTGACCACTGAAAATACAGACATGTGTATTTCAGTGGCTTCTAAACACCATTTCCTACTAAAAGGGACCTGGGCTCCTTGGATAAATGGCTGGTTATAGGTCAGAGAAAGGACGCGTATAAGATGAGCCTGGACCACCTTGACACATAAGGAAAGAAAGAAACTATCAGAAGCCACGGGGCATGTCAGATGTCAATTGAAAAGGTCCCCCAGTGCTAAGGGGACAGTTTGAGCACCAATAAGGAAACTAAATACAATAGGATACTAAAATATATAAAATATTTTTCATAATGATAATTAAAGAATATAAAACATAAAGATACTTTTTTCCCTAAAAGATCCATTCTTCTGAATAACCAAAGAGTTGATGAGGGGAATTTTTTAATATAGAAGTTTGTCAGCTAATAAATGAAGAAGGGATGATAGTATATCACTATTCTGTGCCTCCTGAAAAAGAATGGACCTACACTAGCATGAAAATTTGAATTTGAAATTAAAAAAACACAATACCATTTATATTACACATCCAAAAATGTGATACTCAAGTAAATCCAAAATAATATGCACAAGATCCATATGAAGAGAGCCAGAAAATTTTGATGAAAGAAATCAAAGAAAATCTAAATAAATGGAGAGAGATTTCATGTTCATGGATAAGAAGACAATATTATTAAGTCAGTTCTTCCCAACTTGATCTGTAGACTCAGTGCTCTCTCAGTCAAAATTCCAGCAAGTTATTTTGTGGATTTCAAAACAACTGACTCTCAAGTTTTTATGGTAAGGCAAAAGACCCAGGACAGCCAACAAAGTACTGAAGGAGAACAAAGTTAGAGGATACTACCTGATGTCAAGACTTATTATAGGGACTTCCCTGGTGGCGCAGTGGTTAAGAATCCACCTGCCAACGCAGGGGACATGGGTTCTATCCCTGGTTGGGGAAGATCCCACATGCTGCGGAGCAAATAAGCCCGTGCGCCACAACTACTGCGCCTGCGCTCTAAAGCCCGCGTGCCACACCTACTGAGCCCGCGTGCTGCAACTACTGAAGCTCACGTGCCTAGAGCCCGTGCTCCACAACAAGAGAAGCCACCACAATGAGAAGGCTGAGCACCGCAACTAAGAGTAGCCCCCACTCGCCCCAACTAGAGAAAGCCCTAGCGCAGCAACGAAGACCCAACACAGCCAAAAGAAAAAAAAAAAGACTTATTATAAAGCTACAGTAATCAAGACAGTGTGGTATTGGTGAGAAAATAGACAAACAGGTCTATGGAATAGAATAGAGAGCCCAGAAATAGACCCTCACAAATACAGTCAATCCATCTTTGACAAAGCAGCAAAGCAATACAAGGGAGAAAATATAGTCTTTTCAACAAATGGTGCTGGAACAACTGGACATCCACATGGCATAAAATGAATCTGGACACAGACCTTATACCCTTCACAAAACTGACTCAAAATGGACGACAGACCTAAATGTAAAATGCCAAATATCAATATAAAACATTTTAAAAGATAGCAAAGGAAAAAAATCTAAATGACCTTGAGTTTGGTAATGAGTTTTTAGATACAACACCAAAAACATGGCTCAAGAAAGAAAATAATCCAAATCTTGGCTTTATTAAATTAAAAACTTTTGTTCTGTGAAAGACATTATTAAGACAAACTATAGACTTGGAGGAAATGTTTGCAAAACGCAAAGCTGATAACGGACTTGTGTCTAAAGAACTCTTAAAGCTCAACAGTAAAAAAACAATTTATAAATGGGCAAAGACACCTCACCAAAGAAGATACATAGATGGCAAACAAGGATCTGAAAAGATGCAAATTAAAACGAGATTCCAACGCACACCTGTTAGAATGACCAAAATCCAAAGAAGTGATCATCTCAAAAACTGGCAAGGATGTGGAACCACAGGGACTCTCATTCGTTGCTGGTAGGAAGGTAAAAATGGTGCAGCCACTTTGGAAGACAGTTTGGCAGTTTCTTAAAAGCTAAACATATTCTTACCTTACGTTACAGTAATTGTGCTCCTTGGTATTTGCCCGAGTTAAATACTTAGGCCCACACAAAAATCTGTACCTGAACGTTTATAGCAGTTTTACCTGTAATTGCCCCAAACTGGAACCTTTCGTAGATGAATGGATCAACAAACTGTGGTACAACTATAGAGTGGAATACTATTCAGCACACAAATAAAAGAAATAAAAAGAATATAAAAAGAACTGAGCTCTCAGACCACAAAAAGATATAGAGGAAACTTAAATGCATGTTGTTAAGTAAAAGAAGCCGAGCTGAAAGGCTACAGACTGTATGATCCCAACTACCTGAAATTCTGGAAAAGGCAAAACTACAGAGCCTGTAAAAGGATCATTGGTTGCCAGGGACTTAGAGATGCAGGGGTGGATGAATGGGTGGAGTGTAGCGTATTTTTAGGGCAGTAAAACTATTCTGCACGACCGTGTGTGGTGGATACATGTCATTACACATTTGTCAAAACCACAGAATTGTACAAAACAACGAGTGAGCCTTAGTGTAAACTATGGATTAAATAAGAATGTATCAATATTGGTTCATCAGTTGTAACAAAGGTACACACTAGTGCAGGATGTTACTAATAGGGGACATTGTGGGTGGCAGCGTGAGGGTCTGTGGGAACTCTCTGTAATGTCTGCTCAATTTCTTTGTAAATCTAAAACTGCTCCTAAAAAAATTAACTCTATTTATTCTTTTAAAAGGAATTGATCTATGCAACAGTCGTCAACGGCTGCTAATGTACAAACAGCAAAACAACCACAGGTTATGTGCCTCCTGATGGAAGAACAGAATACCACCCGCAGAATGATGGTACCACAGAACAAACCGAAAACAAAAGAAAACTTGAATCTCATCAAACCTTTAGCTCTAACTTCCAATCGGCAGAAAATACCATTGCATTGTAGAAAATATGCAGAACAAAGCAGTATATCCAACCACAACTCAGGGATGCAACCCGCAAAACACAGACTATTGTGAACACTGCAGAACAAAATTACAAGTTCTTTAACAAATAATGTGTAAAGAGAAACAAGAAAGATAGAAAGGGAACTCATAGACTGAAGAGACTTAGGCGACCTATCAAGCAATTACAATATAGGGACCTTCTTTAGATCCCAAGTCAAACAAACTGGGCGAAAAAACCCCTCAAAACATGCAGTAATAAACATTGATGAGACAGTTGGAAAAATTGAATACAAACTGGATATTTTATGATATTAAGAAATTATTGTTAATATTTTTAGATGTGATCATGGTGTTGTAGTTTTATACTTAAAATTAGAGCCTCTTGGCGATCAATACTGAAATATAAATATGAATGAAATAATTTGTTGATTAGCGTTTGCTTCCAAGAATCCAATGGGAAGGGAAAGAATAGGGGAAGAGATGAAACAAGATGGACCATAAGCCGATTTTTGCTGAAACTGAGTGATGGGTAGAGAGAACCCTTAACCATCTCAAGGGTCAGAAAACTAAGGTCTGGGGGCCAAATCTAGCCCACCAACTAGTTTTGCACTGCTCGTGAACTAAGAGTTACCTTTACATTTTTAAACGGTAGAAAAAGACACAAAGATTATTTCATTACATGTGAAACTCCAATGTTAGTGTCCACAAATAAAATTCTACTAGAACACAGCGACATCATTTATGTACCGTCTGGGGCTGCTTTGGGGCTATGACAGCAGAGTTGAGTAGTTGAGGCAAAGAAAAATATTGCTCTCCCTGGAACCCTCTCTCAAAGACTTCCCCGCTTTCATCATTTGGCAAAACATACCCCATGCCTCATCTATGCCCCTGGATCCCTCCTGCTCTCCAACTCAGACGGTGTCTACTACATTGTGAAATAATATTTTTCACTGAGTTAATCTTGACCTGAAGTGCAGGGTGGAAATTGCAACATTAACACATATATGGCTTGGCAGCTCTGGCTGGAAATTGTCCAGCCCAAGCCATTCTTTGATGACTTGCACCCAGGCTGCTAGTCAAGCAAATGAAACTGTATATTAAAGCTACGTACGTTTTACGTGACCCGTGGCAGCTGAACCCTTGAAGGCTGGTAGGACTTTCATGAAAGCCTGCCCATTGAGACCCATTACTTGTGATTCTGAATTCTGCAGTGCAGGTACTGGTGCAGCTCTAGGCCTCCGCTGTGGATTTCTGCTGAAATCAGGCCACCTGAGCAGAGGACCCGCTAGGAAAGAGCGCCTGGGATTCCAGTCTCGGCTCCGTGCAGCATGCTCTACAGACCCTCGTGCTGTCCGTCCTCATGACACATCAGTCCTCAGGCCGGGTCTCTGGGGAGTTAACTGGTCGGGAATGAGGATGGTGGAAGGAGCCTGAGCATGGAGGCTCCACACCTGCGCCAAGGCCGGCGCCTGCCCCGCTGCGGCTGCCTGTCAGAAATAGTGTGGCTTGTGTGACAAGGGCTGGTTTGGACACTGTGTGAGTAGTCCTCAAGGTAGAGCTTGGCCACTGCGGCTGCTGCCAGAGAGCGTGTCAGGCAAGCTCCCGTCATGCCTCGGTGTTGACCTCATCACCCTGCGCGGGGGCGCCCGCCGCGGGGCAGGCAGTTTCAGCCCCGCCCCTCGGTGCACCCAGGGCGGTCCCTGATCAGTTTCCTCTATAGCTTACTCCCCTCTGATGCTGGCTTCAGGCCAGGGCCCTGGGAGGATGGTGCTGTGTGTGTGTGTGTGTGTGTGTGTGTGTGTGTGTGTGTGTGTATATATATATATATATATATAGTGTGTGTGTGTGTGTATGTATATATATATATATATATATCTATATAGACACACATTGTGTGTATACACACAATGGAGTACTACTCAGCCATAAAAAAGAATGAAATAATGCCATTGCAGCAACATGGTTGGACCTAGAGATTATCATTCTAAATGTAAGTCAGAAAGAGAAAGACAAATACCATATTATATCATGTATATGTGGAATTTAAAATATGACCCAAAAGTCTGTTTCTGTATGAAACAGAAACAGACTCACAGACATGGAAAACAAATTTACGGTTACCAAAGGGGAAAAGGGTTGGGGGGAGGGATAAATTAGGAATTTGGGATTAGCAGATACAAACTACTATATAAAACAGATAAGCAACAAGGGAATTTTTATTCAACCAACAGATATGTTTCACATATTTTTTTCGATTTTGTGGTTTGCATTTTTGTTTTCCTTCTGTAAGATTTTATTTGGACCTATAGATCCATGTCATCTAAAAGAGCAGCCATTAGCTGTAAGTGACTATTAAATTTAAAAGTAATTTGAATTGCAGTTAAATTGATTAAAATGAAATAAAATTAAAAATTAAGTCTTATAGTCTCCCTAGTTAAATTTGTAGTGTCCCGTATCTATGTGGCTAGTGGCTACTGCATTGGAAAGTGTAGCCAGGGGACATTTCCATCAATGCTGAAAATTACACTGGACAGCACTGCTAGAGAATTATTTTTTTAATTGGAAAAGCCGTCACTGCTTTCCTGATTGATGTCTGCCTTTGGAGCCATACCTAGGAAGGCCTTTTCCATCCTTCAACATAATATAAATGTTAATTTTTATTCTTTTCTAGTATTTCTATAGTTTTTTTAAAAAGCTATTTACATTGTTTAATATATCTAGAATATATGCTTTTGTATTGTATGAGCTAAAGTCTGACTCATAGTCTCTTCAAACTTTTTACCACAAATCCCAATAACATTAAATGAAGTTGAAATGACATCTTTTAATGGATACTTAAATCATTTAATGGATACGTAAATATTCATAGTTTATTTATTGAACATCTATTATATTTGATTTGTCCATTGGAATCAATTTCACCTCAATGCATATTTATCAAGGAGATAAATACAATAAAGACTGACATGATTTATAGTTTAGCAAGGAGATAGTAGACAGAATAAATGTTTATAATATATGTGAGCTTATTGATAGGAATACGAGCAAGTCCAGTGTTGTTTCCAAGATGATTAAAGTGGGCTGTGTGTCTCAGGAGTTGTGAGGAGGTGAGGGTTAATGTGATGTGATATGTATGTGTGTGAACAGGAGCGGGGAGTGGGAAAGAGGAAGGAGGGAGGAGTAAGGAGAGGAAACATGATAAAGTGTATGAAACTAAATTGTGAAATAGTTTGTGTGTGACACTCTAGTTTATTAGCCATCTGAAGATTTGTTGCCTAAGAGGATAGATCTTCTGGGTTGTTCAGCCAAGCATCAATGACTGGGTGGGTGGACACAGAAGCAGGGAGCTCCCTCAGATAACCAGTCTAGTTATAATTCAGGCGAGAGCTAAGGAGGGCCACAACCAAGGCATTAGCGGTGGGCTGAATTAGAGAGACTTTTAGGAGATAGAAGTGACAGGAGTTGGTAATAATTGGTTGTGGAGGGAATCGCTGACTGTGATATTCCAAGGTTTACCTGCAGACTAGAGTAAAGCATGCCTCCAGTTCTGCCAAAAATGAATCAGTTTCCTGACATGGGGAAGCTGAATATTAGGCCATATGCCATTCACCTTATTACTGTCGTTTCCTTGTCAGAGTTCTCAGTTAACTTGATGTGATTTCCTTCAGTTTGAGTATAGTTGGAATTTAGCTTACAAGAGTGAATATCTTAATGCTGGAGAAAAATTTACTTACCTTGGTTCATCATAATGCCAAGATTAATTCTGGTAAGAGCTGTGAAAATTCACAACTTTAAAAATTTTAAAGGAATAGCTTAGAGCATCTTCCCTTTTACAGAATTTATTTGAGGCACACTGAATAAGACAAGAAGACTGGAATTATTATAGTTGAAAGATTTGACATTTGATATTTTCTGTTGGCACTAAAGACCTAAAAGTTAGTTTAATGACAACAAGCAGGAAGAGATTATCTTTGCATCCTTCAATTATATCTTCTGGTTGTTCTTCCTGGAAAATATTTAACAGAACAGTTAACGTTATTCACTGAAGATAATTGAGCCCTAAGTCAATACCACAGTTAAGTTTAGATTTAACTGGTTTTAGAACATGCTTATACTAAGGAGCTCAAATTATAGCTCCTAAAATTTGAGGGGGGGTATCTCATTTAGAAGCCAATTTTATTGTTTGACAGCTGAAAATAAGACATTTCTGTTAATATTACATTGACTAATACATTTTATATTAAGTTAAAAATGTCAGGTTTTTTTAGAAGTTTCTTCTTTCTTTAGCATCCTTTTTTCTAGTTTGAAAAAAAAAATCTCTTTAGGATTTAAAAAATTTCATCATTGTTGCTATTTCCCAGACAGAGTTAAAGACTATGATTCACTAGTTGAATTACCTCTCATTCTGTGTTTTATCCATAAGGCTTGTAAAAATTTTGGGATGCTGTGGTATTTACTATAGTTTTGGGAAAAAGGTGTGTCAAGAGAAATGGAAATAAAAAGAACATCTAATAAAATACTATATAGACTGAATCTAAGATATTTTCTCTTTATCCTCTTAAAGGGATACTTTACTTACCTTGGTGAAATTAAATCTTTTTCATTAAAATGAGTTATTGACTCATAAAAATGGGAACCCTCAAACAACCTTCTGTTCATCTACTCCCCTCAAATGTTTACTTCTGAAAATCAATTGCTCAAAACTGATGATGGCAAAAGTAGTCAGGATGTGTGTGGAGGATGATAAATGATCAGGAAGGACTTTTCGTAAATATGCAACCTACAGGATATTTTCTCAATTTATAGGTAACTGTACATCGATAATCTTCAGTAAATAAACTGAGCCTTACAAATGAATCAGACAAGCTAAAACTCATCATCCCTCAGGTAAATTATTTCTGAGGAAACTGGTAAATATTTTGAAAATATTTAAATGAATGTTCATGGCATTGATTTAGTGAATCGTCATATATATTTCCCATGGTATCATTTTGCTATAATTCCTCTTACTATATTAAAATGAACTAAATAGTAAACATTACACAACCTACTTTGGGTTGTTTGGATGTTAAAATACCAAGAACTTGAAAAGAAAACTCACCTAAGGTAGTGAAAATAGGTATTAATAGAGACAAAATTCAGTTCTATTCCAAATCTTCCATCTTGACAAAAATAGAGGAGTAATTCAATAACTCACCATTTATTTTTATGAACACCATTTAAAGAAAAGTGAAAATGAAAAAAGGAGCCATAAATGTGTGGAAACAACCGAAGTGTGTATAAATCAATGTTGAACTTCTCACCATATTAGATTCAAAGTACAAGCAACCAGTATTGGATAATATTAAGGAATTTTTAGGGGTGATAATGGTATTACAGTTATAGTTTGAGTCCTTATTTTTTAGAGATACATAATGGAATATTAAGAATGAAATTATATGTTGTTTGGGATTTGTTTCAAATAAAATAACAGGGAGAATTGGGGGACTGTGGATGGAAAAGATTGTCCACGAGTTGATAATAGGTGAAACTGGGTGATGAATATATGGAGGTTTATCATATGTTCTGTGTACTTCTGTATATGCTGTATATATAATATGTATATAACCCACTGTATATGCAGTTCCTTAACATCACTGTGAGGTAGCAAATGGCAAGGCATGATTACAATCCAGATTGCAGAACTTAGCAAGTACAAGAAACCATCATCTTCATTATCACTGTACTCCCTGCTTATTGGCCACCTATGTGCCAGACAATAGGATAAATATGTTCCATATTTTGTCAGATTTAATCATCACACCACATCCATTTAGGTAATATTTTGATGCTTATTTTTCAGATGAGAAAACTGAGGCTTAGAGATATTAAGTAACTTTCGATAATATACATATCCTGAATGGCAGAACTAATAATTAGTAAGCTATATTTCCTTTTTAGACTATAGGTATGCCTGCTAAAGTTTGGTGTGCTGTGCTGCCTATGGACAGTGTACAACTAGGTGAAAATAAATGAAGAAACTCAAATGAGAACAAACAAAGCTATTTATACTGGGCTTGCTATATCTCCTGCTACCACCACTTGTATTTGTCAGAGACAGAGACAGGCAGGAGAGGAGGAAAACTTTACACTGAAAAACAAAACAAAACAAAGGCTCTAGGTAATCTCTGATTGGACATTGTTGACACGGACTAGTAGTGGGGCATCTTACGTGACTGGTTTCAGGAGCGTATTTGGCTTTTCTGGGTTGGTCCTGTGCTGGAAGGGAGAACAAAAATAGGGCAACTGGCTGAAGCTTTCTGTAGAGGTTATGCTTTGGTTCCCGGGCTGGTTACTACAGAGCTTGCGGGTCAGAGTTCTGTTGTCATATATGGCTGGTCATTATCCATTTGTATATTCTGTCTCTCACTGGGTGTTTCTCTCATTTGAGAGAGGTTGGCCAATTCATGGGAAGCTAGAGATCCAGATCATCACCACTCAGGGAGTGTTTGGTTGTCTCCATAATCACTGTATGCCAAGGTCTTTAACTTTATGTTGTTATAGCATTATGGCTATCACCTGATAAGAGACTTGCTTAAATACAGATGTATTCAAGGCTCCAGATAAAGTGCAACAGACCAGCATCATGATCACTCTGACCACAAGAAAAATTAATAGTCCCTGTAAGATACTTTGGAACCAGGAACCCCAGTTGCCCAAATCAGGTAACGAGAACAAATTTTGTACAGCATGAGGATCACATTAGAGATCCAAATAGCTTTTTCTTAAGGCAAGATATAGTCTTTCCTACCTTGTCTGCTTCATTGATCCATGTACAGCAAGCAGTATTAGTAATGGCACAGAGGCCACCAGGACCAGCAAACAAATCTAGAGCAATGAGATTGTCCATTACTGATTCTTCCAATGAGTTGAGAGTGTTGTATATTTTATGTAGGTTACAGATGATATTGTTAATAACTCCTGCTAGAGTTAATGTTAAGTTTCTAACAGTCTTTTCTATTTGTATGACTCCTTCTGTTGGGAGCACTGCTCTGATTGTTCATGTAAACAATGACTCAGTGATTCTCCTAGGTAGAGTGCCTGAATAATCAAAGGTGGCCTCTTTTTTGGAGCTTGTGTTTGAGTTGGAATTTCAAGCCTTGATGATGTATAGAGTTAGGGTTCCTATGTGCAGAAAACTCTCAGAATATTATTCCCAAAGTATATGAGGTGTCAGCTGGAGGCAAACATAACCAGGCATCCTGGTCACACAGGATTTAATAACCAGTAGGGGCACATGGAGAGCCATGAGAAATAGAGTTATTCATGGCATGAGGTTGGAACCAAGGCCTTACATTAGCTGGATTATGTATTTAAATATCAATTACTATCTTCCAGGTATAAAGTAATTGGCCCATCATTCAGGGAAGATTATGAAATTCAAATTTAAAATTATTTAGGGTCTGATCAATAGATGGTAATCATTGGTTCTTTTTCTAGAATAGAGGGACAGTAGCGAAGTCAGAGGTTGATTTATTTAAGGTCATTTGTCCATGTAGGTGCAAGTGGAAATGTCACTGGAATAATTCCTTATCATCTTATTTGATGAGACCAGGATTGCTCAGAGGTTTTTATCAGGAGATCTGGCCTATACAGTAGTCTGTAAGATTGAAGGCAGTGGCCACTGTTTAGGAGAATCTAATAATGATATTAGAATGACTATGTTCTGATGTGTGTGTGTGTGTGTGTGTGTGTGTGTGTGTGTGTGTGTGTGTGTGTGTGTGTGTTTCCCTTGATCCCAAAAGCACAGGGTGTGAAGCTTCCTGGCAGCAACAGGCTGACCTGGCTCCTCGGAGACAGGATGGAAACCTCCAGCAGCGGTGACCAGGTCCAGGTCCCCACAAGCCCGGGTCCTGCCTTTCATGTGGCCGGAAGCCATGCCCTGTGTGTGGTGCTAGAGTTAGAGGAGGTGGAGAAAATGAAGCCCCCGCTGGGCTGCACTCAGTCTGGAGCAGATGGCCACCCACTCAGAAGAGGCTGGAAAGAGGTTCTCTGTAAAACTCCAGAGTGCCTGGATGAAGGTGGAGGTGGGCCCTTTTACTTATTAATTTTTAAATCTCTTTATTTCTTTATTGAAGTATGTTTGATGTACAATATTATATAAGTTACAGGGGTACAATATAATGATTCACAATTTCTAAAGGTTATATTCCATTTATGGTTATTATAAAATACTGGCTGTAGTCTCTGTGTTGTACAATAGATCTTTGCAGTTTATTTTCTACCTAATAGTTGGTAGGAGGTGGGCCCTTTGAAACAGAAAGGCCAGGAAGCAGTGAGAGACTGAAATGAGAATAAAAGTCAAAATTCTCACCACGGCCCAGGCCCTGTTTAATCCAGCCTCTCTGTCTCTCATTTCATGCCACCTTCCCTCACCCCAACCTGGTCTCACAGTGGTCTTTACTCAGCTGCTCAAGCATGTACGGCCGCAACCCCAGGGCCTTTGCACGTGCTGCCCCGCTGCTGGGAATGCTTCTGGCTCCCCTTCTCCATCCTCCTCGCTTTCCAAGCCCTGACCTTTACCCTGCTCAGCCTGTAACCCACCCTTCTCTTCCCTTTGGCTCTGAGGGAGAGATCTCCCCTCTCCCCCTTACGCTTTCCCACAGTTGTTCTGTTTCATCCCTTTTCTGAGTCCTTCTAAGCCCCTGATACAACTCACAATTATTTCACTTATTGTTTTACATATTCATTTTTGTCTCCATCTCCCACACCTAGATTATAATTTCCATCAGGACAGGCACCCTGTCTGACTTATTTTCCACGGCACACCCAGCACAGTGCCTGGACGTAGCAGGTGGTCACTAAATGTTTACTGCATAAAGGATGACTGATTTGGCAGTCACTGTGTTAAACTTTTTTTCTTATTCACAGTTCCCTCTACAATTTGGCTAAGTGATGTTCTCAGGTTTGGCTGTTCGATCTGTGCTTCTTTTAAGGCCTTTCATTCCTCCTGCTTTTTGTTCTCAGTCTCCTGGCCATTTTGATGCTCATTAACAATCCTTATCATGGAGTGGGTAGAAAAAGACATTTGCTTCTCTTTCACTGAGTCCACACAAGACTTGGTCAGACCAGAGCTCTAATTACTGGCTAAGCTATCATGTGGGGATTATTTATGACTCCAATTATCCATGAGATTTCTGTCCACTCAGAGCAGGCAGTAGTATTGGTCAGAATAGGCCGACTGCTTTAACAAATAACCCCTGAATCTCAGAAGCTCAAACGAATGCCGTAAAAGTTCATTTCTCACTCATGAATGTCCTCCTCCAAGGAGTGACTCAAGGCTCCTTCTATCATGTGGCACTTCCATCTTCAACACCTGGCCTCCCAGGTCACCTTGATGGACAGAAGATCATGGGAAGACACCTGGACACCTCACCCTCTTGGCCAGTACTGATGCACACAGCTTGCACTGAGTTCCATTAGCCAGGTGGTCACATGGTCCCACGGCGATACAGGGACTGGGCAGAGGCATGAGAGATGGAACCTGTGGTGGGCAGCCTTGTCCAGCAATAGCTCTCACAAGGGGACCCTGAGAGTCCCTGCCATGGCAGCAGGTCACAGCCTGTAGGAAGGAAAGCTCTTGTAACTTCTTGACCTCCTGCCACTTCTCGTACCCTCTTGGAAGAGCCAAGTGCCCTACAAGTTCCAGGGCGGCATCCACACTGCTACCACTCCCCGGAACTGTGTAACGTGCAGCCCTGTTTAAGAGCACGAGAGAATTTTTAGGTACCTTCCACTTCCCTTGTTCATTGTATCCCTCTTCTTGGCTTTTCTCTGGAAGGCTCTAGCAGGTAGCAGTGCCCTAATGTGGCCCCACTGGCTGCCCCGCGTCCCTCAGTATCCTGCCAGGCCTATCAACCCCAAGAGGGCTCCATTGGCAAATGGTCCTTTTTTCTCTCTTCTATCATCAAATTCCCCCTTTTCAATGTGGCTTAAGTTGGGTGCTTGGAAGGGAGAAATCCTACTGGGTTTCCTCCCAGTAAGTTATAAAGGACTGAAAACGCAACACAACACAAGTCAACTCTGAGACACTTGCGTCTACGCAGGAGGTCGGTGGCAGACACAGATCCGCGCAGACAGAAAGGGAAGGACTTCAGGCTGCCAATGGTGAGGGTCATCCATTTTGGTGGGGAGGGCTTCCTGGTGCCCCTCGAATGGCACCAGGCAATGCCCTCTGTTTTGAAATGTAAGTTGTATGACTATTCAGGTATGGTGAGGTCAGCAGATCAGGAGACAACTGCTACTGTAAAGTAAGACTCATGGTTTCCAAGGGCAGGGCCACACGGGGAAGTACCAGGTAATCAGGAGGCAGAGATGGAGGCGGGGAGGGGGAATGGCCTTCACTATGGTTTACCCGCTGGCGGGGATGGACAAGGCAGGGCAAGCAGGCTTGGGATTGGCTTTGGGAATAGTTCAGCAGGCTCTGGGGGATACAGGCTGTCCTCAGTTGTCCGGGTCCCCGGCC
>NW_006772931.1:0-50878 GCF_000442215.2 Lipotes vexillifer | reverse complement strand
TTCAGCAGGCTCTGGGGTATACAGGCTGTCCTCAGTTGTCCGGTTCCTGGGCCTGGGGTGATTAGGGCCGGGGACTAGAGGCCCCGAGTGTAAGAGCCCGATAGATAAGGGAGGTGGCTAGGATGTGGGTTGTGGGCTCTGGATTGGTTGGTTTGTATTTGAAAAGTGTTCTCACAGGCCAGTTGCTGCTTCTTTCTAGGAACTGCTAACCCTGCGAGGGGCAGTCCCTCCAGGAACAGCAAAGCCCATAGGTCAAAGCACCAGAAAATACAGAAACTCAATGATGTGATAAATACATATCCTCCAACTAATAAGCTAATTAATGCAGTTCAATAGATGACAGTCCCGTCTAGTGGCAAGAGGCACATTTGGGGATAATGACTTGCCCTACAGTCCTTTGTGCTGACACCTCCCACCCTTGCCCACACCCCCAGCCCACCAGCAAGTCCAGTGGGCTCCAGCTCCAAAATGCCCCAGACCTAGTTCATGTCTTCCGTTCCCCCTGCCCCACCGTGCTTGCCTAAACCATTGCAGAAACCCTCTACCTGGATGTCCCCTGCCCTCCATCCCGACACAATCTGTTCACCAGAGTGGCCAGAGAAGGTATTTTGCTATTGCTTGGTTTTGTCCATTTGCAGTTTAAAGGGTTCTTTTTTCTCACTTTTGTTTCTTCTGCAGTCTTCTGTAAACTTTCATTACAGCAATTTTCAAGCACACACAAAACAAAAGTGAATGTAATACCCCCCCGAAACCCCACCGCCCAGCTTCAATACTTAGCAACCCACGGCCAGTCTTGTTTTAACTAGACCGTGACCCACTTCTCCCCTCTCCCCACACTATTTTGTAGCAAATCCTTAACAGCAGAGGATCTTTATAAGCAAATCAGATCTAGTCACTTCCTAGTTTAAAAACCTACCATAGCTTCTCAAGGCATTGACAGTGAAGCCCTAACCTCACTGGGGCACTCAGGGCACTGCTTGACCACTCGGATGGCATCTTCTCACTCCGCTCCAGCCAGGAGACCCTTCTGTTCTTGGACTCGCTGAGTGGATGCCTACCTTGGTGCCTTTGCACTTGCTGTCCTGCTCCCTAGACAGACTACTGCCCCACATTTACGTGGCTGGCATCCACATCCCAATCCAAACACTCCCCCCCGAAGGACTTGCCAATTCATGCCTCCTGCACACCACTACCATAACACTCAGAAATTAGTTCACTCGCTTGAAAAATATGCTTATTCTAAAATCAAAGCTCCAGAAAAGCAGAACCTTTGTCTGTTTTGTTCAGTGTTATATCCCCATGGCTAGACTAGTGCTTGGTCTATAATAAGCACTTACAATTTGTTGAGTAAAGCCAACAAAAAAGAATAAAAATGAAAACTAATAACTGTAGGGCAGTTTTATTTTTCTTTTTAAGCAGGAAGTAATAGGCAATCTCTTATATAATCCAATCTACAGGGAGTAGAGCCACATCAATGAATTATTTGAAGCATGTTGGGCTGATTCTTTTATATTTTTTTAATTTTAATTTTTTGGCCATGCCATGTGGCATGCAGGACCTTAGTTCCCCAACCAGGGATCGAACCCGTGGTCCCTGCATTGGGAGCGTGGAGTCTTAACCACTGGACCGCCAAGGAAGTCACTAGGGCAGTTTTTAAAAATAAACTTTTCTGGTGCTCTTATAATTAAATTAACCGATATAACCAAGCATCATTTGTTAGGAAAAATATATTTATACAAATCTGTGTGGAAAAAAAAAACACCTCTTATTGCTATATCTGTAAAAGATGCTAAGTGACCTGAGGTTTTTTTGTTTGGTTTGTTTTTGTTTGTTTGTTTTGGCTGCACTTCACAGCTTTTGGGATCTTAGTTCCCCGCCCAGCGATCAAACCCGTGCCCCCTGCAGAGTCCTAACCACTGGACTGCCAGGGAAGTCCCAAAGTGACCTGAGTTCTGATGCTGCATACAGGGAAAGAAAGTCAGGGGTGAAATGACTATTTGCAGTCCTTGCAAGTAGCTCATGCTTCCAGCTAAAGTGAGAATGGAGGAGCCTGTGGCTTATAAAGTTCATTTATATGATGAGACTGCACTCTCCAGCTCTTAATGCCATGCCAGGGGAAAAAACGCCTCTAAGGAGACAAGAGTAATGAACTCTGAAATGAGAAGTAAAAGATTAAAATTTAGGTTCATTCAAGAAAAGCCTCCATTTGAAGGCCTTTGAGTATTTGTGGATCCTGATAGATGGAATGCAAATTATAAAGTGAAATTGCATTGTGTTTTCAGTTATTTAATATCCTATTTTAAACAAACACCCACATAATGTATTAATCGGTGAAAATCCATTCCAAAAACTCCTCCTTTCTTCCCAGCCCTGCACCCCACGCCCTACACCTACACAGCCCCGCCCTCATCCACCGCCTCTCCCCAACCTCCCCTGTCTTAGCACCGGGATTCTCTCTTCTTTCTGCCTGTAGGAACTTTTCTGTAGAACTGGGGTTCGGTATTCCTGAATGTGAGTGCATATTGCTTTACACAAAGTATGTGTAGTAGAAAAGTTTCACGTTGATTAAATTTGTATCCATCAGAGGCTTTTAAACCCCCTAGAAGGGTGTCTTCTTACAAAGCAAGCTGTGCTCCCTGTAACTGCTCCTTTGTTCGAAGCCACAGGCTGGCCTGATGGGAAGCAGGCGGGACCTGGGGCCCACGTGGGCGCTCCCCTCCCGGCTCAGGCCAGCCTTCAGACAGCTGGGTGGGTGACAGGGTCCCCTCAGCCTTCTCCCACACGCCCCTCGTCTCTCAGGGAAACAATAGCATTATTGATTCGGGCACTGGTAGGAATGAGCAGGGCCTGGGCAGGCTCCCAGGACGTAAACCCTTTGAAGATAGAGAGCTCCAGGCAACCAGGAGCACTCAGGGGCCCGGGCCCAGCAAGGAACCCGCGGGGAAAGATGCGCCTGGCTTCCGTAACTCCGTGCCTGCCCCAGGCCTCCTGACCTCAAGGCCCCCTGTGGCTGGGCTGGCCTGGGCCAGCCTGGGAGGTTTGGAACACAGGTTTCTTTGAAGAAGCCACTTTGAGTTCTGTGGATGGCATACATCCAAGACTTCGTATACATGCAATGTCACTCTGAGCATTTTTCTGAGTACCAGCAAAAGCCCTTTACAGGACTAACTCATTTAAACCTCACAGATCTCTGTGAGGTGGGATTAATGTCATTTTACACTCAGTTGAGGAAATTGAGTCATGGAGAGGTCTGAAACCTACTGACATCATACAACTTGTAAGAGGGGGAGCTGGGCATGTACTCTAAGCCATTTGACATCAAGGTCCAAGTTCTTGACCACTGTGGAGCACAGAGCCAGCACAGATAGAGATCAAAAACATAGACCCCCCACCACTGTGTGGGATCAAATCCGAGCTCCGCTGGTTTTCAGCTGTGTGACTTTAGCAGGTTGCTAAGCCTCTCTGTGCATCAGTGGCTTTGAGTGCAGAATGGGACTCATGATAGGACCTGTCACACGGGTTTATATGAGAACGAAATCAGGTGCTATATGTCAGTGCTTAAATGGTGCCTGGTAGATAATAAGTGCTCTGTGTCTGCCTTTGTAAGTCCTACAACACCACGGCCCAGCTTGCAGAATCCTGTTTTTCTGGCTCCTTTTCCCACCTGCTCATGAAGGACACCTACCCCCTGCAAACCCATGCCAGTTATTTCAGGCAGGGGGACTTTCTGGAAGAGGTACTGTTAGATGCAAGTTCCGAGCTGCATCTCTTTCTCTCCGGCTGGACATTGTTCCGTGACGTCCACCTTCAAGGATGCTGCCTTCCAAGGTGCCTAGAGCCTTTTCTCCAGGGCCTGGTAGACATGGTGGTCTCCCCAGACAACGTGGTGCCCACCCCCACCCCTGCCAGATGGGCGACCGGGCCCTGGAGCTCCAAGGCTGAGCCAGCTCTGTTCTCTGAGCCAGAGCCATATGGGACCAAGCTGGGCAGCTTGCCTGAAGGGCCTTGCAGAGCACTTAAGGGAATTGGCTTCCGATCTGTCCTCACAGAGTCCATGAGCTCATAGGAAGCTGGGCTGAGGGTCACAGCTGAGGCAGAAATTAGAATTAAGCCTTCTCTGCAAATGCCTGAAGCTCTCTTATCAACCCGCACCCCCATCTCACCATCCCCCTCCCCTCCTGCGCCCACACCCTCCCTGAAACCAGGGGTTCTCAACCTGACTCAGAGCCCCCTGGGGTAGCCTGGGAGGTGTGCACTCAGTGAAACTGAGTGTGTGTGTGTACATTTCCTGGAAAGACCCCCAGAGTTACTGTCGTGCTCTCAAAAGGGTATCATGACCCCCAAAATGCCAAGGATGCTGACTTCCACAGGGTAAGTCAACCTGTTAGGTTCCTTCTCCAGGAATGACCCAGGGATGGAATGAAGCATGCAGCCGAGAAACTCCTGTGGGAGGGGTACCATCAGGCAAGAGGGGCATCTCAGCAGGGATTCTGGAGCACAGCCCGTCCAGGAAGGGAGTCCCGTGTTGGGCAGGAACACTGGGCCTTTGGGCCACAGCCTTGCTCTGAGGTTGGCCTGGGCCGCCCAAAGAAGAGTAGAACCGGGTTCGAAAGCCGAGGCACGTCCTGGGGGAGCTCACAGCTGGAGGCTGCCAGCCAGCCGTGCTCCTTGTAACTGGGCCTCATGCCCTTTCTAGAAGGGGGTCTGGGCCGTGCATCTCTGTGCCTGCTACGTGCTCTGGGCGGCCACTGCACAGTCCATCTGACTTGCCTAGGCAGATCCGATCTGACTCCTACAAGTGGCCCGGCCTAAGCCAAGCGGGGCCCCTCACCCCTGACTTAGCGAATACCGGGTCCCAGAGTCCTGGGCCCTGATCCTGACCTGGGGAAGAGAACTAGGGGGGATGAGATGCTGGGTAGGAGAGGTTATAGACAAGGGAAGCCCTTATCTTATGATTGGATTGTATACACACTGGTTGTTTGGAATATGGAATACATTTTCTCATGGAAATTCTATTATAATTATAAATGTTCCCCAGGGCTTTTTTTTTTTTTTTGCAAAAACCTATTAAGTTCATAATGATGTTGAAATAGTAAGAAGGGTGGGTCATCGGTCATCCTGAGCTCCAAGACCCGGAAGACACCAAGGGCCATCTCCTCTGAGTTGCCCAGGGAACCCTGCACAGTAGAGGACAAGGAGAAATGTGCCAGCATTAGCGGGTGGAAGCGGCTGCGGTGCGGAGCCAGGGGCGTCCCAGGGCTTCTGCGGCGAAGGCAGCAGCGAGACGTAGCACAGGGATGCAGAAGGACCAGGGGTCTGAGTCTGGGAGGAGGTCCCTGCGGCCAAGGCACGCTGCCCTCCAGGGAGGGTACGCCGCATCGTTCTTAACCGGGTTCCTTGCCTACCATCAGCCCAGGCCCCTTTGTGACCACCCTCACGGAAAGGCTCAGCCAGGCTGGAAGGAGAACGCGAGACCCAACAAGCTCTTGGTTAACCTCTGGATTGCCGGGGCCTCTCATCCCAGAGAGCCGGGAGCCTCAGGAGCCCGCCCTCGGGGGACGTTCTGAGAGCGACCACTAGATGGCGCGTCCGCCCTTCCCTACTCGGGGAGCGCGAGAGCCCGGGCACTAGGCGAGGAAACCGGTCGTTTAATTGCCATTTAATGAGAAGGCTGATCCTGATGTGCCCTCCTCCTAGGGAAAGCTCCAGGCTTCTATCAAAGGGAACAGCTTATTTATACTCTAACATGAAGAAGCATCAATTAAACACATTTAATGTGACCAGAGGGGGAGAGCATCTAAGGGATGGAATACAGACTTGTTACCATTTAAAAATACCAAACCGCCCATTCTGGTCTCCGTGGCATGTAGATTGGACCTGGGATGGGTCTCAAGAGTGCCTGGATTCCACGGAGCCCCGCCCCCTCCCCAGACAGGCTGAAGGTTGGGGACTTGTCCAATACTCCACACCCATCAGGTGATCTTTGCTTCATACTCAATTTTCTTATTAGTCCCACTCGGACACTCACGTTGTCAGGACGTTCCTTACAACGTGGGGATTGAAAAATACAGTCATTGGTGATGTCCTCTGTCTACTTGGTCTGTAGGGCAGATTCCGGAAGATGCCATTGTCTGGACCAAAGTACACAGATCCAAACTGAATAAGTGTGTGCCCAGGTATGTGGTATGTGGGAGTGGACTGTGCACCAAGAAAAAAATGAAGTCCTAAGCAAGTGTCACAGTTCTAAATTTGACGCGAGGTCAGATGCAGGATGCCATTAAGGTTGTGGCTTAGTACATTACACAGATGGGTGAGGAAAGGCCCTCAGGAGAAATGCCTGCCTTTCCTTGGTTCCAAAAATAGTGATCTCGGAAGTAACTGATCCCTTTTATGTTAAACACTCATCTGTTTCCCTTTCTTCGTTAACTCCTAGTGCCAAACTTGTGGCCAATTGGAGGGAAGTCTATAAACCTGAACAGTATATTTTCTATTTTTTCCTCGCTTCACTCCTGGCTCCATTGTATGTCAACCACCCTTATCTTTCCTTTTTCACTTGCTCCTATTTTCAGTGTATATTAAACTTGTATTTTGTGTCTCCTCTGTAAACTCCCTTAAACCCTTCCTTTGTGGAACAGAGCAAAATGCAAATAAAATAAAATGGACATCAGATGCATTCTTTCTGTGGCACAGCGTTAGGTCAAAGGGCTCCTGAGTATTTGTTGCCTGTACTCCTTTGTAAGAAAAGAGAATTTTAAAATTCTCTGCCAGCCTACCTGAGTGGTGACATTTTCCAGTGCTATTTATTTTACTTACCAGCCTCTTTAATTTTGCTTAATCTTTGATTTGGACGCCTCCAAGTTGTGTCTTCTAGACTTTTCTCTTTCGTATGTGATACACAAAGCCTAATTTTTCTGATTTTCTAAACTCGGAGAGTATATTCTAACTTCTCAGAGGACTTAGGTAGCAGATGCATTTTTTAAAAGTTTAGATTGGTTTACAATCCTATTATAAATGATTGCTGAACTTTTTTGCAAATTAAATTAAATTCATAATGATGTTGAAATAATAGGAAGGGTCATTCCAAGCTCCGAGGCCTGGAAGACCCACAGCAATACCATTTCACGAGTCTGGCTGGTGCCGTGGAAACATAGGAAGAAACAGAGAGAAAGTCATGGCGGGTTGACTCGAAAACTCAGATATCCCCAAAGTAATACACTTTTTTGGCTGCTGTTGCTATGACAGATATTGAGACAGTCTTTGAAGGCCTCGATTCCTGAATCTCAAAGATTCGCCCCCAAAATCTGAACACAGTAAGCAGTCAGTACTATTGTTCAAAGAATAAATGAGTTCACACAACCAAACCAAGAAGCTGGGGAAGAATGAATGAATCTCCTGGGTCAGGCCTTGGCAGTTCCATCCCCCAGGTCTCCAAGTGGGACTGGCCAACTTTCAGAGTTACGAGGATTCGCTAAAATGATGTTACTGTGGTTTTCTCAAGGAGGAAGTAACTAGGCAGGAAAAGGCCATTCTCTGGGAAAGGCAGCTTTGAAGGAGAAAGATCTGGTGGCCCCGGAAACTTCTCTGGGAAAGGGCCTGGAACATTGCTGTTTTATCAAATGTGCCCCCTCCCTGCCCTCTCCCCTGACCTCCCCTCCCTCGAGTGTTAGTAACTTGCTGTATGGATGCCAGCAACGCATAACACCACCATCCCGATTCCCATGCCTACTTCTGAATGCTTGTCCTGAGAGGTTTTCTATTTCCAGGGGTTTTATGTCATTGGCCAGGCCTAACCGTTTAAGAGAACAAAGGGGGTAATTAGTCTGCGGGTTTGGGCTGTGTAAACAACTGATTTCTCTAATTCAGGTCAAAAGCTGGACTTGCCAAAGACATACATTTTTACTGAAAATATGCATTTAGATTAGAAAGTTTCACCCATTGGTATTTTTTCAACTCAGATGGGTCTCATTCTCCCTGGCTGCTGTTTCTTTTGCTTTCTCTGGGATTCCTTTTTCAGGATTTTTGAGCACCCCAGTGCTGTAGGGCTGGACTTTACAAGAAGCAGGCAGTGTTTGGTGTGGAGGCCTCTCCACAGGCTGGAAGCGTTCACTTTCCCGTCCAGCCTCCCTCCCTGCCAAGGAATCAGCAAGCCTGGGGGAAATGCTTTCCTTACTGTGTTTACAAAACACTAAATTTTCAGTCATTAATTCCCTTCCTCAAGAAGGAGCCTAATGGAGTTTTCTGCTAGTCACTGAGATGGCAGTTATAACCCTGAAAGATCAAGAAAGCCAGAAGGGCCTAAAGTGAAGTGAGAGACAGGGGACAGACCTCTCCCACTTCAGAGGGAAATAGTTTGAATATCTCAGTCACTACCTCACGCACTTGTTTATTTTCCTTTCGAGAACCGTTCAGAAGTGTTGTGTAGATGGAGCCCCATCCTCCCCCCGTGCGCGCGTTCTTTGTGCTGGGGCTGCTGGCTAACCCCTTCCCACCGTGGCGGGGAGGCTCGGGGTCTTGACCCCCCAGGGGCAGGCACCAAAGCTGGGGTGCCCAGAGCGCCATACAGAAAGGGCCCTGTTTTCCCGGTGCTCAAATTACTCCTTGGAATCCAGGCTTCCAGGCAGACCCTTAACCCTCTCAGGGCCAGCGGGCTGCAGGGAGCCGTCCTACTCTGAGCACATGCCTGTCCATCTCTGGGTGAACCCAGACTGCCCTCTCCGGGCTCTGGGGCAGGAGAGGGACACTGTTCCTGGTGGGGACACTGCTCCCCAGGCAGAGTCACAGGAGCAGCCCTGCCCCTGGGCCCCCTACAGCTCTATGATAAGCCCAGGGAAGACTCCTCTTGACTCCAGTGCGGATTCATCTTCTAGAGAGCGCCCTGAGACTCCAGGTGGCTGTAGGTGTTGCTGTGGCCAGACTGGAGGCAGTGGAAGCTGTGTTGGCAGGAAAAGCAGCAGTGTTCAAAATACGGCCCACAGGCCTCCACATCAAAGTCACCAGGAAAATGCAGACCCTCCCTCAGCGTCGCCCGCAGCCCCGCCACCTCCAGAATCAGGATCTGCCCAGGGATCGGGGTGGGTGGGTGGGGGGGTGACGGGGCTTCGACACAGGGCAGAGACCTAAAGGGTGTCTGCACCAGCCTCTGGGTCCCCGAAACAGGCTGCCCTCCTGGGCTCCCATGACAGTCTGAGCAGACTTTCTTCCAGGTGTAGAAATACCAGGCTCCCCGGGAGGGAACGCTGCCTGGAGGCTGCAGGGGACCTCTGAGGCGTGCCCTCCCAATGCAGCGGTCAGCAGGCTGTGCCTGCCTCCCCTCCGGACTCTGAAATCTTCTTGTGTGTGCTGGTGTTGTTTTCATCTCCATGCCCCTGGGTAGAATCCAAGAGAGAATTCGAATCCCTCCAGAAATCCCTCGATAGCATGGATTTTGGTTACCCTGGCGATGGCCTCGGTCCCCCTGGCTGCCTGTTTGGCATTGGATCTGGCCCTATCTTGTTCGCATCCCCAGAGACAATGCCATGAACCTTCTCTGGAGGAAATTTACAGAGAGGCTTGAGAATCAGGGCTGCCTTTAGCGGAAGGAGTTCCCTACCTCTGACTCCCAAATGAAGCCAGGGCCTCTTGGCCACCGGGGTGGCCTTCGAGACCCATCTCCTCAAGGAGACTTTCGAAAATACGCTGGGACATTCTTCCTGTGTGAGCCTTTCCTCTGTGCCACGCCTGTAGAAACAGGGAGCTGGGAGCCAAACCCTGGCCCTTCCTCTCATTCCGCATGGTCTTAGGCACATTACTCACCTTCTCTGAGCCAGAGACTTTCTTACCTGTAAAAGAGAAATAATAATAATAATAATAATAATAATAATAATAAAGATAATGTTCCTGCAGCTTTAAGATGATGTGAAACATGTCTGTCCCTCCCCCTCTCTGCCTATAGCATTTGCACCAGGCATCCAAGTCAGGAACTCAGGTACTGGGACACTCAGGGAAATGGTACCAGGGAGCCATTCTAATTGCCTACGTTTGACATCCAATCTGTCACACCTGATATTTATTCCTGAGTTTGAGGGGAGATAATTATTGTTTTGCGGGGAGGTGGTCTGGCTGCGCCGCGCGGCATGTGGAATCTTCGTTCCCCAACCAGGGATCGAACCCCTGCCTCCTGCAGTGGAAGTGCAGAGTCTTAACCACTGGACTGCCAGGGAAGTCCCTGAGGGGAGATAATTATTGTTAGATTTTTAAAGCAACAGTTGCCCAGGCTGTTGACGATACCTCCCGTCAAGGCATATGCTCCACCAGGCTAGGGAGCGGATGATAACAAAAGCCATCTTGCTTCTTGCATTTTCTCCTGAGCCCTGCCATGCTGGGGTGACTCTGCGCATAGTAAATATTTAAGCATGTGTCTTGTGTAACGGTCACCAATCTGGATGCAGAGGGAGCCATGGAGCAACACACTGTCACCTGCCTAAGCGTCCCGGCTTCGAGAGAGAAGGTGTTGATGCCAACACCAGGAGTCTCTCGGCTACCAGCGGCTGATAGGTGGCAGAATTCTGTGGCCTGTTAATTGTCTTGGAAACAAATCCTTGAATTGGGAGAGAGAAAGGAACTGTAATTAAAGCTTCCCTCGGGCAAAATTTCCCAGTGATGGGAATTAACACATTTCTTGTGTGCCTGTTAAGCTCCAGGCTCTAAGCTGAGATCTTCCTTGACTTACAGTGGGGTTACGTCCCGGTAAACCCATCGTAAACTGAAAATATTTTAAGCCGAAAATGCGGTAAACACACCTAACCCACAGAACCTCATAGCTTAGCCCAGCCTACCTTCAACGTGCTCAGAACACTTACATTAGCCTACAGCTGGGCAAAATCACCTAACACAAAGCCTACTTCAAAATAAAGTGTTGAATATCTCATGTCATGTATTGAATTCTATACTGAAACTGAAAAACAGAGTCTGGGTCCAGGATGGTTGTAGGTGTATCAGCTGGTTACCTCTCGATCACGTGGCCGGCAGGGAGCTGTGCTCGCTGCCGCCGCCCAGCATCACCAGAGAGGCTCGGGCCACAGATCACTAGCCCAGGAAAAGATCCAAGTTCAAAATTTGAAGTGCTTGAAGGTTTCTACTGAATGCAGACTGCTTTTGCACAATTGTAAAGACGAAAAATCATAAGCCGAAACATCGGTAAGTTGGGGACCGTCTGTAGTGAATCTTTTAATCCTTACAACAGCCAGAGAAGGGGCTCTTATTATTGTCACCAAGAAATGAAGGCTCAGAGAGGTTAAACTGTCTGCTCACAGAACGAGGAGGCTAGAGGATGAGGCCAGAGTTGGGAGATCTGCTGATGGAGAGAGGGAATCAATGCTGCTCTTTTTAACCCTGCAGCCTCGTCAGTAACTTACCTTCAGAGACTTAGAGAGAAGTCTCGTGTTGGTCGGGACGCCTCCAGGTCTCTCCCAGGTCGATGCTAAGCCTCTGATGCCTCCTGGATGCCCACTGGGCAAATATATTCTGTCTTATCTCAACGTATATATTTATTAAGACTCAAGGGAATGGAAAGACAGAGGCAAAAGCAAATAGACCAATGCAGGAGTAAGGGACTGGGCAGTGAACAGGACCAAGGAAGCCCAATCGTAAGACACGTAGAGCCTGCTTTGCCCTCACCTTCCGTCACCCCGGCCCCTGTGCCTGCTCCCTCCTGAGCATCCTCTGCTCCCCACACAGACCTCAGGGTTCACCAGCCACAGCAGACCCTTCCAGCCTCTGTTCCCTGCATCACTCGCAGCCACATCTACGTCCACAGTTCCTTCTTACACAGCTTGGTGCCGGGGCTCCCTAGTCACCGCCGACGAGGAGTACAGCCTGCTTGTTCCCTGCTGGTTTATATTCCTTTTGCGTGGCGTCATAATTGCATATTTACACATTTGTCCCCCTCTGTGAACTGCACGCTCTTCAGAGGGTGGATCTTCTTGTGTTCATCTATGCTCCGCACGTATGTCGTCCAGGGCTTGGTGCCTGGAAGGTGCCCTATAGATGCCGAATGGCAGAGGAATGAATGCATAGTGGCCTGAAAAGAGAAACTACATTTGCATTTCCAATGCATATTCTGTGACAGGAAGGGTCTGATCATTGCTTTTGTTGCAAACTTAATGCAGTACTTTCTCTCTCAAAGTAGTCGCTATGATTTTCTTTCCTCAGGTGGTAAATAAGCTTACACTGTCTCATAGATATCTCCTAAGGAATAACCAGGAACTAAATAATAACCTAATGTTCAGAAGATCATAGGAAAACAAGAATAAGAAGACTTCTAGAATTCGAAGATAATAATAAAAAAAAACAAAACCCTGGAAAACTAAAGTTTAAAATCTTCAAGCAGGTATTTCAATAGATACTGGGACAATTCATTTCCCTTTTAAAGAATCACTTCAACTCCAAAATGTTTGTTGAATATCTCCCAAGTGCTTGATGCTATGAGGAAAATTATCAAGATGGCCTGCTTACAAAGCGCTTTATACTTCTCAGCACACTTTCACAGAATTGCTTCTGTGTTTCTGAGTTTCCTCACTGTGGCTGGCAGAATCGTGCCCCCAAGATGCCCATGTCTTAATCCCTGGAAATTGTGAATAGGTGACCTCACGTGGTAAAAGGGACTTTGCAGCTGAGATTGAGGATTTTGAGACTGAGATTATCCTGGTTTATCCAGATGAACCCAGTGTCGTCACCAAGGTCCTTATAGGATGAAGTCAAGGGGTCAGAGTCCGTCCTAAGAGATGAGGTAAGAGAAGCAGATGGTTGGAGTGATGTGGCCGTGAGCCAGGGAATGCAGGCGGCCTCCAGAAGCTGAAAAAGACACGGGAAGGATTCTCCCAATAGCATCCAGAGGACTGCAGCCCTGCCGCCACCTTGACTGTAGACTTTTGACGTCCAGAACCGTGAGGTAATGAATTTGTGTTGTTTCAAGCCACTGGGTTTGTGGTCATTTATGACAGGTAATTTAATACACACATCTTTACAACGCAGATAACAATAGTCCGTACTTACCTCATAGGCTGTGCTGTTAGGTGAGACACATGACAAAGACAAGGCCATTTAGTGACTTACTGTTACCAGAGAATTATTATTTTGTCGTCATTTGGGAGATCTTATCCCGTGAGGTCAGCAGATCCACCTTATACTCATGAAATGAACCCGTATTAAGGCCTTACTAGACACCAGGTCCTGCAGTAACGCCAGGGACCCTAGAGGAATCCTAGGAGCTCCTGGCAGGAGGCGAGGCAGACACCTCAGCAAGGACAGCCAGCACGGGTGACAAGACCAGTTAGCAGTATCCCCAAGATTGGAAGGGACCCAGAGGAAGGTGAGTGGGGCTAACTGGGAGGTCCCTCTCATGAGGAGAGCCTTGAACTCAAAAAGGCAGTCAGCAGAGACCACCAGGCAGCCCAGGGGAGGGAGCTGCAGGCAGGGGGAGCCAGGGAGCACCCCGGGGGGGTGGGCGGCTGCCCAAGATCCCACAGCTGAGACCTAGACCTTCCGTCCCCTGCACTTTCTGCTGCTTTGGGACACTGCACGTATGACTAAGCTGCTGGCAGCCCTCAAGGAGTATATCGTCTACAAAGGGACAACCAGATGCATGCTGAGGGCACAGTTTAAATCAACCATAGAAGTCCCTGTTTGAGAGAGTTTAAAAGTAAATGGTGGGGGGCTTCCCTGGTGGCGCAGTGGTTGAGAGTCCGCCTGCCGATGCAGGGGACATGGGTTCGTGCCCCGGTCCGGGAAGATCCCACGTGCCGCGGAGCGGCTGGGCCCGTGAGCCATGGCCGCTGAGCCTGCGCGTCCGGAGCCTGTGCTCCGCAACGGGAGAGGCCACAGCAGTGAGAGGCCCGCGTACCGCAAAAAAAAAAAACCAAAAACAAAAAACTGTAAATGGTGGGGAAATTCCACCAGAAAGATGTATAAGAACTGGACGCGGGGAAGAGTTCGAGAGGCAAGGGTGTGAGTCAGAACTGACGGGGGAATGGGGAGTAGATGGCTGGGGGCTGGGGGTGAAGGAGGAACCTTCTCAGTGTGGAGGCTGGTCCTCCCGGAGGCTGGAGGCTGGGCAAGTGTGGGCAGCAGTCCAGCACAGAGACCCCCCCCACCCCGCCAGCCTCTGGGGACGTGAGGATGACAGGCTGAGCGCGGGAGGTCCCATAGGGCCCGAAATCTACTTCCAGCTAAGACTTCAGGCTGAGGGCATTTGGGAAGGCTTGCTGAAGGGTTTTTGAGTAACAGGATGAGATCAACGTGTTAGGGATACTTATGGGTCTGTCTGTAAGACAGGGACTTACCTTTCTGGTGCCTGCTCCATTGTTATTTGTTGGACTGAATTAAGATTTGCAGGATGGATTGAAAGAACGGGGAAATCTGACATCTGATCTAAATCCCACGTGCTCACTCCTCATTGGAGGGGACACTAACGGTTGCCAGCCTCCATAATGACCACAAGCCCTAGTATTCACAAGAGGTTATAGAGACATCTCCAGCTTATCTTTTCTTGTTGCTGCCTTTCATCTTTCCTCGTAAATACTAAATGTTTCACTAAGTGCAAAGTGAAATAACACTTTTTATACTGAATATCGGCTATTTATAACTGAGTGTAACTGAGTCTTGACCCAATTTTAAAACAGGAGCTTGAACTTGAACAACTTCTGATGGGAAGAAGCCAAGTCCTGCCTGTCTTCTGAGCCTTCGCTTGGGACGATCACCACCCAAGCCCACCCCACGTGTCGGGAGCTGCTGAAACGAATGGGTGCTCAGCTGCCAAAATGTGCCCCAACTTGTGCACCGGAAATAATAGTGACAATATGATGCAGAACACTAAGAATGTTAACAAGTATAATAGCAAGAAATGCAACTTGAACTTGGACAGAAGGAAGAGCATCGGTTCATAGACCCAAGAGACAGCAGCAGCAACGCGGGGACCACGGGAGCAGGGATTCAAATTCAGACAGAACCTGCAGGCCGCTCTCGCCATATGCTGCTCTCCGCATTTTGGTTTCATTGTCACCAGAAGGTGGTGGACGCTTTTCTCCAGGAGATGGGGACCGTGACCACCAGCGGCCCCCAGGCTCTAATCCCAAAAAGGAGCACCTCTTCCCCACCAGCTGTCATCCCGATGCATCTCAGGGAGGTGCTGGCTCAGACATCCTCCCCTCCAGGGGAGGCAGAGACCTAGAGAGGGACGGATGACAGCTCCCATTCGGGGACCAAAGGCAGTTCCATCAAAGAGGGGGGGACAGGCAGCAAGATCAGGAAGGAGTCATTCGGATCCGGGACACAAATTTCAGCGTATACACGGCAGCTTGTGGGAAAGGAGGCCTGGGAGGGCTCTGTCATCTCCTAGATGTTGTCACCGGGGTGTCCAGGTCCTGTCCGGCTGCCTCTGATTTCTGCCAAGAGCCGCCACTTACCCTCCACTGCCCTGAGTCAGCATTCCTCCCTCTGTGTTAGAAACTCAACCCACCCCCAACCCCTGCCATGGAGGTAACAGCAGGCACAGCCATGAGAAAAAATGACAGAGACAAATATAGACCTAGCATTCTGGTTAGTCAAAGAATCACGGAAACCTGCAGCTTAAAAATGGCAGGTGTGGGTGAAATCAGATGAGGAAAGCATCAGTGGCATTTCAGGAGTTTGCAGACACCCCCCCTAAATGACTATGAATTTGGCACCCATGGCAAAGGGTAAGTGATCAATCAGGTCATTGGTCTTTGCACTAACCAGTGGTTAGAGCTTGAACGCGGACAATCCCGCTTGTGGAGAAAAAGGCCTTGCCGAGGGGTAAAATGTTGCTTTACTTTAGGGACAGCACAGTTGTATCTGTGCATTCTGCATTCCACTGCTGTTACCACCAGTGCCTGCCCTGCTGTTTGCAATTGTTTTCAGTCCTCTGGCACCATTGATCCCTAATTGACCCCAGATTCCTGAGCGCCAGGAGCCTGCCCCGACTTGTGTCTGGCTGGCCCACTGAGCACGTGTCCATTGGTGGCGCTCCACTGAGCTCACCCTGGAAGGCCACCCTCCGAGCATGAGCCAGCTGAGCCCTCGGCCGGGAGGCCAGCCTTCTCCAGGCCTCAGCGACAACAGAACCTCCCTGGAGCTAAGACACGTATTTCCTCTTACGTGAAGCTATGCAACACACAGGCCTTAATTTCCTGGCTCTCCAGCCAATAGAAATTCCGTCTGAGCTTGATTATTGGACAGTTGTCTGGGCTGGTTGTGACCTAGAGAAATGTTGAAGGTGGGTTGGCCGCACTGAGACAAACTCTGTCCCTTCACCCCGGGGCGCACCCTGAGCCTCAGCCAGCTGGCTTTCAAAATCTCCCATGGGTGAGCGGGTGCCTGGCTGGGCACAGCTCTCCCGCCTCTCCATCCCTGACGACAGGTGGCCCTCATGTCATCTGGTGCACAGAGCAGAGTGGGTTCCTGCATTGCGGACGCGCCCCGCGCACGAGAGGCAAGCTGGAGCTTCCTCTGCTCCCAGCTGGCCCTGCTGGAGCCGCCTGGGGCCTCAGGGCACCATGTTTGCTGGGGACCGTAACCAGCGGTGCGCTCAAAGGTGCCTCAGCAGCCTGAAGGAGGCTGCACTTAAGCCCTGCACTGAAACAACAGAGCCTTGGGGCCCGTGGTTTATTGGGTGTTTCCAATAAAGACACAGGGCCCAAGGTTCCCTGGGGAATCCACACGGCGCACGTTCATCTGGCCACGTCTGCACTTTTAAGATCTTAGGCAGATCCAGACTGGGGCCCCCCGTGCCCTTGCAAGCATCCTCCTGGTCTGTCTTTGAAATCAAAGCTAGATGGTCCGATCCAGACAGGAGGAGGTGTGGTACTGAACCTCAGCGAAGCATTAAACGCTCAGAGAGGAATGGCTCATTGATTGTAGACAAAAGTTTGTTTTCCTCTTAAACCACGAACCTGGAATGTGCTCTCTGATGATGATTACAGGATGAATCAGCACTCAGGTGATGGAAACCAGGCCCGCGCTCTGCTCACGGTATCCAGGCTGCGGGGCAGCTGTGGCCTAATGAGATCCAGCAGCCCTGCTCAGCTTTCCAGCGGGCGCTTGGGGGAAGGGTGTGCAAGCGCTGTTCTGAGGGGCTCCCTGCCCGGCCTGGGGGCTCAACACTCCCGCTGCCTGACCCCAGGGCCCTGCAGGTGTGCACCAGGGTCAGCCGCTCACACACATGGACGCCTGGCTCAGGCGACAGGACGAGTGTAGTGCCGAGGCCAGAGCTTCCCCCGGCTCAAACCATGACCTAATCGTCTGAATCTCTCATCGTCGCACTAACTGTGTCTGCAAAATGCAGGTAAAATGTGCCCCTTTTTGCACCTGGTGGAAATGATGCCTTCATTCCATACAGAATGAAGCCCCAAGATAGCTCAGCTACAATAATGTAAGACCGGGTGGC
The DNA here is from genome assembly GCF_000442215.2 of Lipotes vexillifer. Classification (NCBI taxonomy): domain Eukaryota; kingdom Metazoa; phylum Chordata; class Mammalia; order Artiodactyla; family Lipotidae; genus Lipotes; species Lipotes vexillifer. The sequence goes on along the minus strand of NW_006772931.1, from coordinate 33,438 downwards.
TATAAAGTGAGGGGTGATTGATTTCCTGCCCTCTGCACCGAGCTCACCTGGTCATTTCACCTACCCCATTATAACACAAGCCCACATTTTATGAGACTGAATTTGGGGGGGCCCTGCTTAGGAATTTACTATATTTATTAAGAAGCCAAAGTATGCAGAGAAAAAGGCAAAGCACACAATACCACCCTCCACCTTCTGCCAGGGTCACTCTGGTGAGATGCTACCATCAAGGACGTTTCCACCCGAAAGAGCTCAGATTTGAAATGCCCGTGGTCATTGTCTCCAATCAGTGGCCCCCCAGGTAGAGGGTCAACAGGTGAAGGGGATGCATGTGGCCCTGGGGATGACATCTAGCCATCAGAGGTGCACAGGTGAGGGGTAGAAAGATGGCTCAGTGGAGAAGTCGAGGCAGAACGCTGTTCTGGTCCTCACGGGACAGTAGACCCAGACCTGGCCTTGTTAATAAGCTGCCTCATCGCACAGCTCCGGGAGGGAAATGTGGCCGGTGATGAATTCTCCGCCGTTTTAGATGGCAGGTGAGCGAAGCCACCAGGCCCAGCCGTTCCTTCCAGCCTCATCTTCCCCATCACCATTATTGGAGCCATTGGTCCTGAGACAAGGAGCAGCCTCGGGAGGCTGGACACCTTCTCATCACTAAGCTTGCTTCCTGTCACTGTAGATGCCGTGCTTAAAGGAGCTCTGGCTCCTGAACGAGAAAGAAAAGTGCCTTCTCTGCAGCTTCAGCACAAAAGATGACCTTCAAGAGGAGACATCCAGCTGTAGAGGGCACGGGAGGAAATATTAATATTCACAGTTAATATTCTTCAGACTTTCTGGGAAAGAAATCACAGTACAGTTTCGACCTGGCCACTCTCTTGGAGGAAGTTTGCTTCACTGTCCAGTCTTGACCTCTCCAGAGGGGCAGCCGTCTCCAGATGTGGCCACACCGCTGCTGTGGTCCTCCTGGAGACATCCTCAAGCAGACAAGTCAGCAAACTCAACCTGTTCCTCAAAAGCAGCATCTTCTCACAAACAGAATGTGAATTTCTCCCTGCCCCCTGGCTTCGCCCACAGGGAGTGCATGCCAGGATATACTCCCTGGGAACTCTGGAATGCCTATACCCTCCAGCTAGGCAACCCAGCTCTCTGCTCCAGGCACCTGCAGGCTTCAGGATCTCCCCCTGCATGTCCTTCCCCGACCCGCACGAAACTCAAGTTCAGAGACTGGATGTGTTTTGTGTGTGTTACCTTCTGCGCTCAAATTTTCTTCCTACTCACTACCTCCTCCCTGCACTGCACTTGCTTTTCCTCTAACTTCTATCACAGTCCACAGTGGCTGCGTGCAAGGCAGGAGAGCCCCACCTGCGAGTCTGGTCAGCAACGGGAAGCAACTGCAAGTTATATGCATCTCCTTTACGTCCTCAACATTCTATAGAAAAGCTCGACACAGCTTGTACCACATTATATGGTGACTGTTGCTATGCCTTCGCCTGGAAAATATGAACTGTCATTTACTGAGCACATCCTATGTGTCAGTGTTTAACATACATTACTCCCAAACCCATAAGATAGGTATTCTTTTTTCCCTATAACAGATGAGAAAACAAAGGATCCAGAAGGTGAAGTAACTTGTCTAAGGTCAGTCAGCTAAGCAGAGAGATCAAGCATCACCTGGGCAGGCCTGGCTTCGAAGCCAACCTTCTCTCTATGACCCCACCTGCCCGGTAGCGTCTTAGAAGCCTGAGGTCTGGGCTGAGCCTTTCCTTTCTGTCCTGGAGGTTTGCCCCGGGACTGAGGGGTTTCCTGGGGTGAGGGACTCTGGGTGCTGAAACCGGGACAGTTGGTGACCCCACGTGGGAATGTGGATACCTGGACATTGCCGTGGCCTCAAGCGTTGATGCCGGGCTGCGTGGACCAAGGGGAAAGATCACGGCCCACAAGACGCCCCCTGCAGGGCAGGGACCACAATGTAAAGTTCTCCAGCTTTGGAGAAAAGTTCCAGCGGGTCTCCAGGCCAGAATATAATAATCATGATCATTTTGGGGGTGCACACAGGACTTGTCAGTGGACAAGCTTTGCCAAACATTAGAGAAACATCCTGGGGTTTTTCTCTCTCTTTTTTTTAAAACGAATCCAAGAAATCTAAATCTAGGTAAATTTTTGAAAGTCTTCATGTATCCTTTGGACTCGTCGTCCTCAAGTGCTCATCTCTGAGCAGGCTTCAGGGTCCACAGCCACCTGGAGCTTGACCGAGAGTCCTTAGGTGGTCCTGCTAGAAGGCCACCCGCAGTCCCTGTGCCACCCCCACCCCACCCCCCCACACACACTCACCCTGCACATGACCTTGTCAAAGCCTCTGCAGCTTTGCTTTGAGCTTCTGCAGGTGCTGTTTAGACCAAACCTTCCCCCCTTCCTCCTGAAACCCTACTCATCCTCCAGCCTCTCCTCCCAGAGCCTTCCCACCACCTCCTTCCTGCCTGGGTCCCATGGGCACTGCCCCTCTGTGTGGATGTTTGTTTCACTCCTGCTCCAGGCTGGGAGCACTGCCAGGCAAGAGCCAGTGACCATCTTCTTCTGGGCTTCCCAGCACCCACTACAGTGTTTGGCATACAGATGCTCAGCAAATGTTTCTTCCAGTGAGATAGAAACAGAGCTTTCCGGGGCCTGCTGGTGATGGAAACAGCCCAGCTTGAAGGGCGGTCTGCTCCACGTTGCATCCACAGGTGGCTCCAGGCTTACTTATAAGCACAGAACTTACCGTCAGCTTCGAGCCAGGGCTGCTGGTTCCTGGCTGCTGTGGAGGCCGCCCCACGGTTGCCATGGGAACCAGCCACTCACAAAGCCTCCAGGGAGCCCTGAACTCCGCCCACAACTCCCTGAGGCTGATCCTCCTCCGATGCTGCCATGGGAACTTCCCAGGTTCCAGCGCCTCCCTCCAGCCCATCCCTGAGGCCAGAAGATGGGGGCTGGGCTTCAGTGGGGCTCGGACCACGCCACCTACAGCTGCTTTCATGGAAAAAGGCATTCAAAGTTCCAAAGAGACCAGCCCGTAAGTGCACTGCTGGGGCACATCCTGTCAGATGAAGTGTCTTCACACTTGGCAGTGAGTTGAAAAGGGCGAGAACCAAGAAACAGGCAGGATGGGGAAATCGAACAGGGATCCGTTCTCCTTTACGCACAGGGTGGCTTTTGGGGTGTGTGGGGAGGTCTGATGCTGGGAAAGGGGCACCAGGGAATGTTGTCAGACCTGCCGATGGTGGATCCCAGCAGAGGTTTTACCAATTGACTTTGAGAAGCGTCTGTGGAGTATCTCACAGATGACGCTGAGGCTCAGAGAAGTTAACCAAATCCACGTCCTTAACGTCTTGGGCCTCTTCCAGGCATGGTCTTATAACGCGTGCCTCCCTGCTCTCCTGGCCGGCTGCAATGATGATGACTCTGGGCAACCTTGGAAGTGCCCAGTGACCTGGTGAAGAGGACAGAGCCTCTGCCAATCCAAGCCCCTGAATAACCGTGCTGAATCGGGCTGCCCACCAATTTCTGCCCCTGCACAGGAGTATTACCTGGAGAAGAAATAAACCTCTCGTGTGACTACACATGGGGTCTGTTTGTTACAACAAGTAGCTTTCCTTAACTGAACAATGGGACAGGAAGCTTTCGGCTTCCTTTTACTCCATTTCACAGGACTAGTTCCAGGACAACTGGTGGCATCTGAGGTATGTAGGCTCAGTTGGAAAAAAGGTCCAGAGATGCTGGTATGTTCATCACAAAAGCTTCTTTCTGTGCTCTGGAGGATTTCCAAGAAGTTGGCTCCAAGACAGAGCAATAACTGTTCACATAACGTGTTGCCAGAGAGATTATGGCTTTGCTGCATGGTATCCGGTACTTAAAAGGTGTTCTATAAATACTTATTGAATGGGTGGATAGATGGATAGATGGATGGGTGGATGGATAGATGGATGGATGGATGGTGGGATGGATAATGGCTTCTACTGCAGGGCAGGGGAAGGAGGGAATGTCCTAAATATAGACATGGGAGTCTAACTGAGACACAAGAAAGAAGGTAAAGAGAGAGAGCTGGTCACTCCAGTGACAGCGCCCTCTTAGGGTGCGTTGGCAAGTCCAGCTGGGTAAAGAAGAACAGGTGACCAGAGATGGACAGGCCCAAGGAGGCAGCAGATGTGTGGCGTGAGCGAGCAGCTCCTGCTGCTGGAAATGCTTCCCACCCAGCCCCAGCCAGGGCTCGGGATGCCGCTTCATCAAATAAAAACACAGACAGCGTGTGCCCACTGAAATCTGAATTTCAAATGAACAACTCTTTTTTTTCCTTGTGATGCTTGGAACATACTTACTCTAAAATGCTATTCACTTTTTAAAATCTGAAATTCAAATGGAAATGGGTGTTCTGTATTTGATCTGGCAACCCTAATCCAGGCTGCCCAATAAGTGATCTTGTGTGGACAAACGGGGGAACATCTGACATAGGCTGATCAAAGAGCAGTGTTTCAGGGATCAGCAGTTGTTTGCTTCTTCCGAATAGCCAGGAGGTAGAAGACCTCTAACACCTTCACTGGGCCTCTTCTCTGCATTTTGGAAAGTATTCTAAGTACAGAAAATGGCAGGTTTGTAAAGAGTGGTGTAAATTAGAACAGAAAAAAACCAAAAAACTCAAAAAAACCAAAACCAAACCAAACCAAACCAAAAAACCCTTTGGCCTTCAGTCTATTAGATCCAGAGACGAAATTCTTCCAACCCAGTGACAGTTTATTAGATGTGAAACATACAGCCTCTTTCAGAATAGAATTTATAGAATGGGGAGAACAAGGGGCCTTTCTGCTTTTAACCTTTGGAAGAAGTCTCTGTGTGTTTTTTTTCAAAATTCTTAAAACAAACATTTTCCACATGTAGGTATTGTCCCTATCAAAAACTTGCTGTTTAATAAATAAATCCATTGTCAGCGCAGAATTCTTGGTCAGCGTTTGCGAAGATGCTGTTTTTCTCCCTTTAGATTCATTATTTTAGTTTACTTTCTTAATATTCCTGGGAGCCATGGGAGAAAGTTCTAGAAGTAAAGGGAGTCTAGCCTCACCCTTTTCCCCCATACTGATCACATTACAATTTTACATTAAAATCTCCTTGGGGAGAAAAAAGGCAAGAGGCCTGAAGGGCTAAGCCAACCTCTTTCCAGGGTGGGGAGGATGGGTCGTGTACCTGGACCACATCCTCGCTGGGTGCTGATGCCTCTTGTCAACAACAGGATGAACAGCTGCATCTGAGCATCACATTGTGAGAGAACCTCCACCATCATCATCCCACTGGTCACGTGCTTTACTTGTCATCGTCCCCCGCGGGAGTCCTGATTTTCATGCGTGCCTCTCTGCAGTCTGTTCCCCACCCAGCAGCCATAGAGGGCTTTGGAAAACGCCATTCCCCTGCTTTAAACCTTCTGATGAGTCCCCAGCCTTGAACAAAATAGCCAAACCCTTTACTGTGGTCTCCAGTGCCCCTAGTTCCACGCCCGCTTAGGGCTCCCGATGAGCTGGTAACTGTGCTTGAAAAATCCTTTCCCCGAGTGTTTGCCTGGCTGCTGCCTTGCTGTCACTCAGGTAACAGCCTAAAGGCTGCCTCTCCGGGCAAATAGCCCAGATCATGAAACCTAAAGCAACCCCTCCCCCCATCTCATCGTGCTGTTTGATTCTTATCACAGCACTTACTACTATCTGATCATTTTGTGTTTATTTGCTTATTGGCTGTATCCTCCAAGTAGAATGTAAACTCCAGAAAGCCAGGGACCCTGTTTCTCCTCTTCAACCCATATTCCCAGCACCTAGAACAGCACAGCACAGAGTAGGCCATCAATACCTGTGGACCAACTGAATGAATGACTTGCAGAAACTTTCAAAGGCTCATCTTTTCACCAGGCACCAAATCCTCATGAAGGCAAAACACACACAGCCTAATGACACTAGCAAATATTCATCCAGGGCTCGCTACCTGCCTAAGCACTTCACATGTATAATTAACTCTCTTAATCCTCACAACAGCCCTGAGAATTCCATCATGTTATTATCCCATGTCACAGGTAAAGGCCTGGGGCACAGGTAGGAAACGTCCTTGCCTGTGACCACATGGGTCAGAGGATGCCTGGATGGACCCAGGCGATCCAACCCCAACTCCAAGCACAATCACTAAGCTGTGCTGCTAACCCCAAATAAAGCCCATAATCCTGGGACATAAAGCGGCCGGGTTTCTGGAAGTTATTCCCTGTGAGGCTTTTGGTTGAATACATTGGTTTCTTTTATACCATTTGTTGAGTTCTGGTCATATTTCAGTGTTAGGAGGATAGAGAACCAGCGTGTGATTTGGCAAGACTTAGGAGGGAGCCAAAGAGGGTGAAGGAGGACCCACGATAGAACCACTTTTGCCCGTGTCTACCCACCCATCCCCACCCATCCCCTGGCCGTTCACCCAACACCCAATCACCACCAGGCGCCGTGCCATTCTGGGTACATCTGTCTATCAAGAGGTGGTAAGTACTGCAAAGGCACAGAACAAGGTAGAGGGTGGGATGCTGAGGATAGAAGAGGATGCTGCTTTCTAGGTTCCATGTGAGAGACTGTGGAGCAGGGTGTTCCAGGCAGTGGGACGGCGAGCGGCGAGGTCCCGAGGCAGAACGTGCCTGGTGTGTCCAGAGGACCAGCAACAGTGGGCCTGAGACGGGCGAGCAGTGGGCAGGGACGGGGTCAGGGAATGGAGAGGACTTATGGGTGCTGTAAGGTATTAGGATTTTGCTCTGAGTCAACAGGAAGCCATGGTCTGACTTACAGGTTTGGAGAGTCACTCTGGCTGCTCAGACACTGAGTGGCATGAGCATGAAAGGGGGAGCCATGGCCGTGTTTCTGCTTCCTAGCGGACACCCGACGGTGCCTGGGCACACGTTTGGTTCTCACAACTTGGGGAGTCAGGAAGTGTGCTATTGGCATCGGTGAGTATCAGCGGGTATGCTGCCAAGCATCCTGCACTGCACACAAATCCCCCACGACAGAGAATTATCCAGCCCCAAATGTCAGTCGTGCCAGAGTTGAGAAATCCGGAGTTAGCGGATTACTGCCATCATCTAGGCAAGAGATATACTCATTAAATAGCAACTGAGCACCTACTGTGTGCCGGGCAACGTTCCAGGAACTGAAGATACAGTGACTAACAACATAGACCAGGTCTGTGCCTTCCTGAGTTTACAGTGCAATGACAGTGGAAGCTTTGAACAGGGGGGAGGCAGCAGAGGGGTGAAGATGGTCGGGTTTTTGTATCTTTTGAAGGTAAAACCAACAGGATTTTCTAAGGATTGGGTAGAATGAAAGAGGAGCCGAAGTTGACCCCAAGGCTTCGTCCTGAGCAGTGAGTACAGAGTTGCTGTTTACTGAGCTGAGGACCACGGGGAAGGTGGGAGAAAGTGATTTGGGGGTTGGGCAAATCGGGGGTTTTGTTGTGGACATATTAAGTGGAGATGAGGGAAATTGGAGTTTTAATCTGGAGGTTAAAAAAAAAGAGGTCTTGGGCTTCCCTGGTGGCGCAGTGGTTGAGAGTCCGCCTGCCGATGCAGGGGACACGGGTTCGTGCCCCGGTCCGGGAGGATCCCACATGCCGCGGAGCGGCTGGGCCCGAGGGCCATGGCCGCTGAGCCTGCGCGTCCGGAGCCTTTGGGAGAGGCCACAACGGTGAGAGGCCTGCGTACCGCAAAAAAAAAAAAAAAAAAAAAAAAAAAAGAGGTCTTTTTTTGTAGGAAAACAATTTTAGAAATTGGCAAATGTAGAGAAGAGCACTGAAGAATTCAGTGTAGATGTAAGAGTACATCCAGGAGATCCTCCCCGCAAGCTGAGCTCTGCTCCCTGAGAGCTCTAACCTCTAACCCTGCAGAGGATGGGGAGCAGCGGGATGAGGTGAGAAGAAAGCCAAATGAAGAAAGTGTTCCAAGAGATGAGAGCGATCAGCCGTGCCAGGGAAGTGCTCCCATGCCAGGAAGGAAAACTAAATACCACCTCCTTTCTATTTTCCAACGTTATAAATTGTTCCAGTGAAGGATCACAAAACCTGGTCTACTCATCGCTGCCTTATCTATTTTAGTCTCTCCATTTACTCTGATCAGTCATTAAATTAGATGTTGCACAAGATGCAAACCTGTTTAATGCGTACTCCCTGTCTTCATGAAGCTTTCCGTCTACTAAAGAAAATACAACATCAACGAAAGCTTCTGCCCCGTAAAAGAAGGAATTAATCTATCAGTATTCACCAGGTGTCCGCTATATTCACAGTCCTAAGCTTGTGGCTGAAAATACACACGAGAAAGGCAAGGCAAAGGTTTTCGTCTCATGGGATTTACGATCTAGTCGTGGAGATTTAGAGGAGACATATAGCGGGAGTGGAGATGCTCTAGGTGTTTGAATAAGGAGGAAGCTATTCATTATTGAAAGGTCCTCTTACCGTCCTCCAGCCTGAAATGTCTCCCTTCTGCTGCGGTTCACATATGTATTGGGAGTGGGAGTCCCAAGGAAGTTGGGATCAGGCCAGAGGATGTGAGTGAATCAGCATGACCATGACAACCTCTGAAAAATGACCCCAATGCCCACTGGCCATGGACTGACACTAGGAGGAGACCTTTCCTAGGAGCTCAGGCTCAGAGCTAGCATGCCCTAGGATTGGTGGTGGAAGGGGAATTAGGGCCAACACGAAACTAAGATATCTTGGTGCCTCTTCCCATTCATTAGCTCCCAGCTGTGATTTCCCCAGAAGTAACCAGATAAAAGAGGTTTTGCATTTGCAATGTGGAGGCTTTGGAAAAATCAATTTCCACACCAATTTCTCTCTCAGGTCTGATATTCTAACCCGAAATAGGTTCTCAATTCTGCATACCCCAGCATTATAATGGGAAATTCATAAATTTCTGCATTCATGTAACCAAATCCTCGTATTATAAGGAGCAAAGCTTCAGTGCTCACAGGAACTCTTTGTATAAGGGGCAGATGAGCCTCAAAGGACAATCAGGCATTTACTTGTTTTAGCCTCATTTCTAGAGTGTAAGAAAGGCAGTAAAGTGGTGGATTGCTGGGCATGTGTAAGTAGAACATGGTCCAAGTTTTTGCAAAATTTATACACCTCTTTCTATAAAAATCTCAGGCAATTCTTAAGATAAATGTGTATGGCTTGAGAAGGGATCAAAGAAACCGTCTATCTTCTTTTTTGTACGAATTCCTGAAGTACTCTTCCATGAAGACTCAAGATACCTCAGAAGGAAGATGGAAGGACAAAGTATTTCCAAAAGAATGTCTACGTCCTCTATCTCTCCTCATCTTCTTTTTCAAGTCAGTTTGCTTTACCGACAGTAAGATATTTCAATTATCCGTTCTGTCAACACCTCACCAAAGCCAAGGTAAATAGGATCATTTTGCTTTGGTATAAATAAATATGGGAGTAGTAGATTATTTTTTCAAACAGCCAAGGACCATAGAGTTAGAAATCACCTGTAAAGTCTGGAAGGCTTGCAAGGCCATTATCAGGAAAATTCCCTCAAGTCACATTTCTTTAACAAACAAACAGTAAGCAAAAGACCTGGATTTTTCTTTTTCACCGGTGTGAAGCCATCCTGTTCTTTGAGCCCAGTCCTAAGTTGGGAAATACAAAGGGTCAATTGATTTCTTATGAATGTGATTTTTCTTACCTGACATGTTTTCCATAAATTAGTACAATGATGCTAGGTTTTTAGATTAAAAGACCCAGTTCAATATGTCTGTCCACGGAAGAGGACATGAAATATTTGCTTTGTGCCTCCATTAAGCAGATGACTTACAATGGGCTGCTGTCAGACGAGGCGTCTGGATTCTGGCTGAGCTGATTTAGACCCCCAGGCTGAAAGCCTTCAAGGACCCTTAGCAAGTCCCTTCCCACCCCACCATCCTCAGAAACAACATGAACAACATGGAGACCCACACATGCACGTTATTTTTGTTTTTGTTTTTTTTGCGGTACGCGGGCCTCTCACTCTTGTGGCCCCTCCCGTTGCGGAGCACAGGCTCCGGACGTGCAGGCTCAGCGGCCATGGCTCAGGGCCCAGCCGCTCCGCGGCATGTGGGATCTTCCCGGACCGGGGCACGAACCCGCGTCCCCTGCATCGGCGGGCGGACTCTCAACCACTGCGCCACCAGGGAAGCCCAACACATGCACGTTTTGAGGATAATTTCAAGGTTTTCAAGCATCTCCACCCCAGAGGTCCAGACCCCAAAACCGCATCTGAGCTCTGTGATACAGGTTACTTACTTGCTCTCTCTAAGGCTCACTCTACTCCTTCGTAAGTGGGCATGTGATAACAATACCTTGATCACCAGTCGACTTTAAAGATTAAATGAGCAGATGTATCTGAAACTCTCAGCACAATGCCTTGCCCATAATGAAAGCTGGTCATCGTTCGCTGTTATTTTCATGCCTGGGCCATGAGTTTAAGATTCCCTGGTCAAAAAGAATAATATAGGCACTTTATAGTTTATCTGTATCAATATATATTTTTATTTATTTATTATTTATTTTTGGCTGTGTTGGGTCTTCATTGCTGTGCACGGGCTCTCACTAGTTGCGGCGAGTGGGGGCTGCTTTTCGTTGTGGTGCGCGGGCTTCTCATTGCGGTGGCTTCTCTTGTTGCAGAGCACGGGCTCTAGGTGAGTGCAGGCTTCAGTAGTTGTGGCTCATGGGCTTTGTTGTTCCACGGCATGTGGGATCTTCCCGGACCAGAGATCGAACCCATGTCCCCTACATTGGCAGGTGGCTTCTTAACCACTGGGCCACCAGGGAAGTCCCTGTATCAATTTTTAAAAATCTATATGGCAAGTTTTATGGAGTAACGGTTAAGAGCATTAGTTTACTTTAATGTCCATAGTTTACTTGAAAGTACCTTGACATCGAGAATGGAAACATGAGTTTGTATTATTTGAAGCCTTAACTCTTGGGGCATTGAGTTGCTGTAATAGAAAATTCAGCCTCCAAGAGTGGTCAGCTGGCAATACCTCAGAAAGATGTCACCTCTTCAAATTTCAAGCACCACCTGAGGCTTTGCATATTAAGATAATGCATGTCGGGGCTTCCCTGGTGGCACAGTGGTTGAGAGTCTGCCTGCCGATGCGGGGGACACGGGTTCGTGCCCCAGTCCGGGAGGATCCCACGTGCCGCGGAGCGGCTGGGCCCGTGAGCCATGGCCGCTGAGCCTGCGCGTCTGGAGCCTGTGCTCCGCAATGGGAGAGGCCACAACAGTGAGAGGCCCGCATACCGCAAAAAAAAGAAAAAAAAAAAAAAAAAAAAAAAAAGATAATGCATGTCAGAAATGAGTTTTTATTGGCAGAATGAGAGACTTGTTAGTCTACATGATGAACATCAGGAATAGACTCTCAATGGTAGAATGAAAGGTATTCAAGTTTGGAAGACTGGGTAAAATACTGTAAAAATGCTCCCCAATGCATGCTGTAGGAGCCAGTGCCGCTGGGGTCATGTGCATAGGGATGGCACTGAGGCCAAAGACAGTCCTGTGAGCTGCCATTGGTTAAAGTTTCTGGTTGCCTAATGCCAGTTCTAGGGCCCTACCTCTGGAATATTGTTGCTTGTGCCTCAGGGGAAATTTTTAGTCAAGACATAGAATGCATCAAGCTCACAGTTGTACGAATTGTCCTGGGCCTGCTTTCTAAAGGAACCCTTGTTTAATAAAAGTTCTGTATTTGTGTCCAAATTTGGTCTGAGAATTGCTTTCCTAATAACATGATAATGAACACTTTCAATGTCTCAGTGACGTCATAAACCCAAATTACCCAAGAGTGGTGCTCAGCCCAATTGGATTAAGTCAGTTCACAGTAGCTTTTTTTTTTTTTTTTTTTTCTCTCCTGTGACCCCACCGCGCAGCCTGCAGGATCTTAGTTCCCTGACCAGGGATGGAACCTGGGCCCCCAGCAGTGAAAGCACGGAGTCCTAACCACTGGATCACCAGGGAAGTCCCCACAATAGCTTTAAGATAAGATAGACCTGACTTTGACTCCCAAATGTGTAACCTCCTAGCCCTTTGACCTTGGGCAGATGTCCTTACCTGTGGGTCATTAAAGGATTAAATAAGATAAGACATACAGAGCACATGCACAGTACCTGGCACACAGTGAGACAGTAATGAAGGCATCATCGTGGTTATGATCAAGTGTTTAGGGATTCTCGTTTCTCCTAATTGTAAGTGGCTTTCCAACGTCTTTAGATGTTGATTTTACATGACAATTTTACGCAGAACTGTAAGTCGAAAGTGCCCACTCTTGGGCTCTTGTGACCTACTTTGCTCAGGTGCTTCTTTTACCTTTTGGAGTCTTTAAGGTCCCCATTGGGATGAACATTCCTTGTGGGCAGGGATCTTGTCTCTTAGTCACTGTTGATGCACGGCACCTGGACCCAGGCCTGGAATGTGGCAGGGGAATGGTAGGGGCCTAACTGAACTGTGTGTCTTCTCTTATCCAAGCTCAAAACCAGGAGTTCTTTATTCTCCCTCTTCTTTCCCTGCTCTCATGCCACCAACCACGCTTCCCGTTTGTTGTTTATTCATAACGTTACATCTCCTAGCCTCTCAGCCGCCATCTTGCATTTAGACCATTGACATCTTCACCTACTGATTATACCCAGCTTGTTTCCCCTCCCGTGTCTGGCTAGTTCTTTCTTCAAACTGTCTTCTACAAAGCAGCCAGGTTACTCTATTAGAACTCTGCACAAATCATCATTCTCTCAAAAAACAAAAAAACCCACTTTCAACAACTCTCTACTGAGAGCATCCAGATGCCACAGGCTGGCTGGCAACTGGAGTCTCCACAACCTAACCCATGGACCTTCCTTTCAGGAAATCCTTCACTCCAGTCACAGTGGTTTCTTCATTATCTCTGCTGACCCCTGTGTTCACAGACCAGTGTCTCTCAAACATCTCCACCAAAGGCTCCCTAAACTACAGAGGAGGGTGGCTCAAGTACAGAGAGGGAGATGTTGCTTTCAAGTCCTGTGTTTTATATAAGAAACTCATATGAATTTTGCATTCCTAGCACATAATATATCCATCTGTGTTTGTATTAATAGATGAACATCTTAGATTATAGCCACTTTGTAAAATTGGATGAGTCCAATCTCCAGGGTCCAAGAAGATGTGCCCAGGTAAGCCGATGGTTTGTGAATCCTCTAGCTTACCACAAAGCACCATTTTCCCCACCGTCACAAGCCCACAGTCTGTTCTCCTGGCTTCCCTCCTCCCTACACTGACTATTTCGGGCAGCAGTCACCACCTCCTCTGAGATCCTACTCACTGTAGCTTGAACTGGGGACCATCTTTTCATAAACAATTCTGTTCCCCCAAATAAAAGGTAGGCGCTTGGAGACAAAGACCCTCTGTTACACCAGTGTTTTTCCCCTGGGTGTGGCACGAAGCTCTGAGCGCAAACAGCCCTCAGCAACATCTTCTGTATTCCTCATATGCTTTAAAGTGTCTCTTTAACGTTTCATTTTACATTGATTTCTTTCTTTCTTGTCTTTTCTCCTCTTTCTTTCCCATCCCTTCAATGGCATCTCTTTCTCCTTCTCTCCTATTTCGGGTCTGAGTGAACCAAACACTGAGTTATCTCTCAATGGTAGGAGTTTTTCTGATGCTATGCTTTAAAATGCTTCCAACAGGGCTTCCCTGGTGGTGCAGTGGTTGGGAGTCCGCCTGCCGATGCAGGGGACACAGGTTCGTGCCCTGGTCCGGGAAGATCCCACATGCCGCGGAGTGGCTGGGCCCGTGAGCCATAGCCGCTGAGCCTGTGCGTCCAGAGCCTGTGCTCCGCAACGAGAGAGGCCACAACAGTGAGAGGCCCGCGTACCGCAAAAAAAAAAAAAAAATGCTTCCAACAGAACAATAAAAAGAGTGATAAGAGTAACAAAGAATGGCTTATTTATTTGTTTGTTTGTTTGTTTTTGGCATTTTATCAAAGACAGGCCCTGTGCTCAGAGATTTATTTGACTTGTTTCATGATAACACACCAGTTGAGAATCCCTCACTAAAGTAAAGTGGAACATTTCAGAAAAGTACACAAGCAACTCTCAGCTTCCTGGAGACCCACTTCCTTTCTCTGCCTGGCCTCTCCCATTTCATGTTTCAGTAACAGCCCCACTGAACGGAAGAATGAAGGCAGGGAACTCATGGAAGGAAGGGCTTTGAAACAGAAGGTTAAATTGAGATGAGCTTTAGTCATTAGCTCTGCTTTCTGTGGTCCCCATTAACCCAGGTGATTGAAAGGGCAATGGAAGGATGTGTCAGCTAAATCACAGAATGCTATTGAGGTTTTCTTCCACTCAGTGGGCACGAACTATACACACACACACACACACACACACACACACACCCTTTTGCCTCTGGCCCCTCCTCCAGCCTTTTTCAGAAGCTGGAAATAACAAGCCTCATCCAGCGTCAGTCACGCCAGCCAGCACTCTTTTCATCCGTCACTGGCCGGTGCATCCATAAGTGTAAACATAATTGGGGGGAGGGAGGGAGGCAGTGTGCCCAGTGGGCATGGCCTCCTGGCTCCAGGTGAGAATAGATCTTTCCAGACAGTGCTGTGGCCACGGTCAAGTTGCCATAGCACTGACGATGAGAACCGAACATATACGCACAGAAGCAAGTAATCACGCACGAAATGTTCATTCTTCTGCTCTCTTGTTGACTGGCTGAGCAGATATTTAGTCGTTGGATTCTGAGAAGGCTTACGTTTCATTATGTTTATGCAGTGGTTTCCACTCTATTAATAGCATGTCCATTTGTGCAGCAAACTTTCTCAACCATTAAGGCCAATTTCCATTAAAAATTGTTTTCAAAAATTATCCAAAGAGAGACAGAGTTGTTGCTTTTCTATAGATAGAATTTCTGATTTCCTTGAAGCCTATGCTGACATCTTTTAGGCAAGCAGGAGTGTGCCAATTTGCAGAGCTGCAGGAAATTTTAATACATATGCTGGTTACAATCTGTACTACCTATCAGCACAGCATCTAAGTGCATAGGCCAGGGTAACAAGAAGAAAGGAGGATAAACTTCTCCTGGGACTCTGGTCTATTTGTGTGCCAAGCGGAATTTTTAATTTGGAGAGCAATTCTGCAGAAATGAACAGAAACTGCTATCTAAACATTTTAATAAGAATAAGCCCCTGAGCCAATATGCAATTGAGTGCAGTGCTTTCTAGTAATTTCATTTATACAACAGCTCCACAAGCTGTTTCTCTCTCCATATTCAGATAACCCTAGCCTCTAGGGTGACCAGAAAAATGATATTTTAATAATGTGCCACATCTGTGATCAGAAGTACTTAATGAAACACTCTCATGATCATATGGGTAACAAGCTTCAAAGAACTCTTCCAGGTTTAGACAGGACCTGTTTGCTTCTTGTGGTAATTTTTCAATATCATCTGCAAGGAATCGTTATCCAAAGACACGTGCTTGGCCTGAGGTCCAGCATTTTTTTCAGCTAGGAGACCTTGCTGGCTCCCACAGAACTTCTGGACCGGTGCTGTCCAATAGAAATATCGATACAATGCAAGCTGCACATGGAATTTAAAATTTTCTAGTCATCACATTAAGGAAAGTAGAAAGAAACAGGTGCAATTAATTCTAATTAATTAATGAATGCATTTTGTTTAACACAACATATCCACAAGATTATCATTTGGATGTGTAATCAATATAGAAACATTCTTAATGGGATATTTTACATTTTTTATATTACGTCTTCAAAATCCGGTGTGCATTTTCCATTTACAGCCCATCTCCATTCCGACAAGCCAAGTTCAAGGGCTCCATAGCCACGTGTGGCTATCGTATTGGGTGGTGCAGCTCTAGAGCAAAGGGTCCTGAAAAGGTAGTCTGCAACTCACATCAGGAAAAACCTGAGAATCTGAATAAGAAGGTGAATTCCTGGACCCTGTTCATGACCTACCAAATCATATCTCTGGGGATGGCACTGAGGGATTTGCATCTTTTAACAGCTCCGTAGCTAGAGCTTTGCTTACTAAAACTTGAGAACATCCGTTAGACTCCCTGTCCCAACTTATAGTCCTTCAGATATCACCACCACAGCCCTCACTGTTCCTGACCCGGGGTCCTCGCCTTCCCCCGTCAATAGAACTTGACTAGAGGCCAGACAAGAAATTCAGGCAAGGCTTAACCAGGGCCCCTGCTGCAGCAGCGGGGAGGGAGAACAAACAACAGGTTCCCTTCCTTGTTCGTTCCGGAGGTGGGGCAGGCTTGTTTCTTACAGGGGGTGAGAGTGAAGTGTGTCCAGGGGTCGGGCCGGAAGGGTGGCTTAGGGAGTTTGCCCACCCCTTAGGTGGTGTTGTGTGCAGGGGGAAGGCTCAATACCCTGCTTTTGCCCCGGGCTCTTCAAAAATGGCAGTTGAGGGCTTCCCTGGTGGCGCAGTGTTTGAGAGTCCGCCTGCCGACGCGGGAGACACAGGTTCGTGCCCCGGTCCGGGAAGATCCCACGTGCCGCGGAGCAGCTGGGCCCGTGAGCCATGGCCGCTGAGCCTGTGCGTCCGGAGCCTGTGCTCCGCAAAGAAAAAAACAAAAACAAAAACAAAAAACAATAGGGGTGTTGCTTTGGGGTATTTATTGCTTGGGGTAGAGCAATAAACGATAGAGGCAGTGTCCCTGCCCTTTGGAAGCTTACATTCCAGTGGGGGAGATAAAGAATGAACCAGGGAAGGGGTAAATAAGGGGTCTGATTTCTGGTGATGATGAGTACAGGCAAGAAAAGCGGGAAAGCAGGAGGACACGGGGTGAGGCGGAGGAAGGATGGGCTTCTATGCAGGCGCAGCACGGTGGTCTTGGGGGCTCTGGGAAGTGATGACCACAGACACTGAATGAAAGGATGGAGGGAGCCCCGGGGCAGTCTGGGAGGAGCGCACTGCGTTAGAGCCGGCAGCGCGAGGCCTGTGATAGTCAATGCACTTGACTTTAAACGTCGAAGTGTGTGGGATTTCGTTCTGCAGCAACAGAAGACGAATGCAGTAAGATAGCAATAATGAATCTAATAAATACAGCAATAATAATCTTCAGCACTTATTATATGCTAAACATATTCAATTGCTTTATCTCATTATTCCTCACAACACCCCGTAAAGCTGGCACTGTTATTAGCCCAGTTTAGCACATGCAAAAGCTGAGGCTTGGGAAGACGGCACAGAACTGAGGACGTGACAGAGCAGGGGTCCAGCCGAGGCCGGAATTCTGCAGAGAGTTTGGTCACTGCGCACCGCTGCCTCCTATTGGGGCGGGGTCCCTCACGCAGGAGCTCTGCGCCTGAGCGCCCCTTCTTTACAATGTGGAGGAGGGCTGCTCTACCCGCGTCTTATCCCCCTGGTGCCTCCGCCCTGCCCGGCCTGCCCAGGTCACGGCCTACAGAGCCTCCTTTGATGGGCCACCACATTGCTTCCTCTCCTGCCCGCTGCAGGCCCCATGACCAGTTTGGCCTCTGGGAGCTAATGTGTCCCCAGGTTCCACGGGGCATATTCTGGCCTAGCCCACCCTTAGGGTGACTGACTCTTCTTGGTTTCCCAGGACTGTCCCAGTTTTAAAAACAAAAGCCCCACCTTCCAGGAAAGCCCTTGGTCCCAGGCAAACTGGGATGATTTCTCACCCTACCACCCTCTGAACCAACGGAGGCTGAGGTAGGCGCAGGGGCCACTTGCATCCTGCAGCTTGCCGTGACCTTTCCTGTCACCAAGATGAAAAGAAAGGCCCGGCTAGGATACTGAGTCCTGCTCCCACCCCGAGAGCTGAGAGCAGAAGCAACTCCACTGAGGCAACTGGCTCCTGCTGGATGTGGGGTCTTCAGCCTGGACCCTCAGACAGGCTAGGAAACCATGACCCCGTGAGAACTGTTCCTGTGAATTGAGAGACCTGCTTGCCTTGAGCATCACACATGCAACACATTGATGCAGACATCACTGAGGCCAGACTCCACGTCTCCGTCCACTCTGCTCCCAACAGGAGAGAGCTGGGGGGAGAGTTGGCCCCCGTCCAGCCCCATCCTCCCTGTGATGGTGACCATGATGCAACTCGGCTGGGGGTAAAGGGAACTCATCTACTGCTGGTCACCTCAACTGAGAGCTCAGTCCCGATGAGCTGGCTTCTCTCCATTGGGTGTCCTAGACTCCTGAGCACACCCTGCTGTCTTCCAAATTGTGCTCTTTTTGTCAAGGGATAGCAGGTGTGACAGTGGTTGGACCACTACAAATCTGTACCTGATACAGGAAATGGCTCAACACACATACTTTATTAAGTATTACCAGCCAGTGACTCATGCACTTACTTATTCATTTGTTCTACTAATATTTGGGGACCCCTATGATGGGTCTGGCATCATCTTAGGCTCTGACACTGAGTTACAGCACATTTTAAACTGAATGATACAAAGAGTGCCGGGCACAATGCTAGCACGTAAAGATACCAACCTAGTTCTCATGGGGTGTGGGTAGGGGGCACACATTCAACAAAAGATTCTTAAGGAAACAAAAGATTCTTAAGGAAGTCTGTTTGTCCATAGGAAGGATTGTTTGTTTGTTTTTGCATTTATCCCCAATTTATTTATCTCATTAAAACTGTTAGAAAAAAATCTTAATCTCATACGACTCACGCCTACTGTCCCCTACAATATATCACTGTACAGGACGTTTTTTTGAGTTCCCAAATAGTCTGAGCCATTGGGTGCCTGCTATGTGCCAGCCTCTAAGCTTGGCACAGGAAAAGCAAAATAAATAGGGACATTCAAGAGCTGATGATTTAGTGGGGATGAGTGGCACATACTAAAAACACCTTGACATTGCGATATGGATTTGCTGCGGTTGAGACGTGCACAGGGTGCTATGCTGGGGGTCAGGGGCAGCACCAGACTAACCTGGAAAAGGCAGTCTTCAGTTGTGTCCTGTCTCTTTCTTTGTTTAGTGGTATTTTTTTGCCACTTAAAAATTTTCAAATAATACATGAAAATATAAATAAGAGATTAACACTTACTCCAAATCTCTTCACCCAGAGATAATCACACTTGACCACTGGTGAACTTCCAGGTGTGTGTGTGTGTGTGTGTGTGTGTGTGTGTGTGTGTGTGTGTGTAAAGACAGCGTATTTTTTATCATCATCATTAAGGTCAAGGAAAACAAAGCAGTTATTCAACTGTAGCAATTTACCCACGTAAAACTCAACCACAAGCCTCGCATATGTGTCTGCATTTTATTTTTGGAAAACATAAATCGGGTCACAAAACATCTTCGGAAAGCAGGATAAGTAAGAAACACACAGACGGGATCTGAAGAGCAAATCTGGTGCCACCATCATGTTCCAGGGCGGAGCTGACATGAAGATATTCTCTTCCAGGAAAAGTGAGGTTCACTCAAGCTGCAAAGCCCAGAGGGTCATCAGATTTACAGCATCGTTTAAAGGGTTGAGTTATGATGGCTTCTAGGTATTGATTAGCTGAGCACAGCCACCCGGAATTCAGTTAGGGGATGAGAAGGAGGGGGGAGATGGTGGTGGCGATTGTCTTGATGTAGTTTTCAAAGTCACTTCCGAAAAGGAGGATGAGGAAATAGTTGACTATCCCAGCCAGGGACATGAGGAACAGGAACAGGATGATGCGTTTCCCAACTATGTAGCCACGTGTGCTGGAAGAAAAGGAAAGAGAAAACTGCAGAAACAGCACAATGATACCAATTTAACAAAAAATGTTATCACTTTGAGGTACATGGGGTTTAAATTACAGCTCCTTTTACTCAACAATGCTCCATTTACTTCATATGAAGGATGCAAGTGTCTTAGCTACTATTAGTCATTGAATCTATTTCAAAACCAAGCTAAAAGAGCCTCAAACCCATCACCATTAGGGCTCTGCTCTCCGGCTTCTCTGTGCCATCGGAACGCCAGCTCCTGGATGGCATGAGGGTGGTGGCTTCTGCTGGTCAGCGGGCTTCTGACCGGGGACTAGGAACCCGTGGGCTGCCTAAGACCCTCCCCAGGAGTGCCTGTGGGAGCTGTGCTGGCCAATGTGTAGAATGCAGGACTTTCAGGGTCTCTATGTGAGAGGGATGGTTTAAATGAGCCAAGAAGGCTGGTGGAATCTAAGAGGTGCTTTGGCGTCTGAGGGCTCGATCTAGTCTCCTGAGGCTGCCTGGGAATAACTCATGTTCGCACTAATGAGAGCCAACCCCCAGCACTGGAAGGCAGGCCCTTACAACTTAAGTGAATCAGGGGAGGGAGACTTTTCCTCGCCTTCTCTCAGAGGCTCGAAATCCTAAGCCGCTTAGACAGAGCATCAGCTGGGGTCAGACGGCGTCTCCCCAGTGACATGTGACCACGTAGCTGTGCATAGGGGCTGCCCTGGCTTCCTCTCTCCCCTGCAGCATCCTCCTATGACGGCTGTGGCTGGTCCACCTGTGCAGCACCGGCACGTTTGGAAAGTCCAGCCAAGTGAGTCTCTAAGGCTGTTAGTAAAGACCCCGGCAAGGGGCCCCTGTAGCAATCAGGAGTGCTCCCCGAGATCAGCCAGCTCAGCTAAACAGACGCCTTAATGCTGCTTGGCCTTTGTTTGCTACAATCAGAGAGCAGAATGTGGCATCCATAGGTTCGACGTTAGAAATTTTATCTCTTTGAAAAAGGGACCCCAAAGGTTCATAATGCAACTCCTAATATTCCTGTGTCGAGAATTTGAAAATCATTCCACGGTTGAGCATGAACGTACTCGCTGCCCACAGTGTCCCGTGCACCAGCAGCACAGCAACCTGTTGGAAGTGCAGAATCCCAGGTCCCTCCCCAGATCCACTGGGTCAGAATCTGCGCCACTGACGAGCTCCCTCTGTGACTCCCGGGCCCAGTAAAGTCTGGGAGGCACTGCCAGCTGCCAGCACCCTGCTCCTTTTTAGCCGGCTGTGTTCCTCTGTCTTTGGTTTCCTGTTCACGGTCCTGCTCAGGAAGTGACACATTCTAGCTCTTTGCTGGGGAAAAAAAAGTTTGGTCTCAATAGAGAGTGTCATGAGCTGAATTGTATCCCCTGCACTCGTGTGTTGAAGTTCCTAAACCCCAGTACCGCAGAATGACTATTTAGAAAGAGGGTCTTTAAAGAGAGGTAATTAAGGTCAAATGAGGTCACTGGGGTGGACCCTAACTCACCATAACTGGTGTTCTTATAAAAACAGGTGAAGACACAGACATGCACAGAGGGAAGACCAGTGAGGACAAAGGGAGGAGGCGGCCATCTGCAAGCCAAGGAGAGAGGCCTCAGAGGAAACCAACGCCCCTGACGTCTTCGTCTTGGACTTCCAGCCTCCAGAACTGTGAGAAAATGCATTTCTGTTGTTTAAGCCCCCCAGTCTGTGGCACTTTGTTACGGCGGTCCTCAAAGACAAATACAGAGAATTACCTGCTAATGCTGATAAGGAATTGAAAAGAAAGTAAAGGAGTCTATTTTTCAGCCAGAGAATAGAGGCTTCAGAGAAATTAAATTGTTAAAAGTCAAATATTGTAGTGACTCAGATTTATCACATGAATGAGGCCACCATATGCTCATTACAGAAACAAGGAAAAGTGATTTGTGAAGCTATTTCAGAACCTGCTCAAGATAAATCTGTGGTGAAGGATGAAACGGGAGTACCTCCTGATGAAACAGTGGTGTTCTTGATTTGGGTAGGAAGTTTCTAAGGATTCGAGGCATATCTCCCCTAAGGAGATGGGTCTATGGTGCTTTAACTCTTCCCAGACAAGAACTCAGCACACCATCATGTGCAGGGCTACGTGTGAACAGTGGGGGCCCCCGTCCAGCCCTTCATTCACTGCATTTTTAAGTCTCAAGCTTGGAGATGGGCTTTTGAAAACTGTGTCCGTTATCATTTCTCTAAGCTCAGTATTTGGGGTCTTGCGCGGTGCCCCTGACTCTGGGAGGTTCCCAGGTCTCTGTCATGCTTACTGTTATCACCTCACAACTGACACAGTACCTGCTCAGAGCAGGTGGTCAGTAAAGGTCCTGAATGATGCTGAGTGAACAAGGGGGGCGTGGGCAATGAGGAGAAGGTGGGCTTGGGTAACCCGAATTCACAGGCCTCGAGTCGCAGCCAATCTTTGCCCAACCAGCTCTGAGCTGAGAACTTCAAATTGCTATATTTTGGTCTAAATTAGGATCAGACACTTCATCTAGTGTGTATCATTTCTGCTGATGACAACTGCCCAGAACACTGTGTTGAGAAAGTATTGTGAGGCCGTGCTTGGTCTCGGCGGGAAGGAGCACGATGATGATTAGTAATGCATATGCAGGGGTGGCGAGAAGGGTCCAGCACTGGCACAGACAGTGGGCTAAGGGGCAATGGTTCTTCCTACCACCTAATGGGGGAGACCAGGGAGGGATTTAAGAGCACAGGCCTCTTTTCAATGAGGTCCAGAGACGTGTCCATTTTTAAGTCTATATGCTGTTGTTTATTCTTGTTCATTCCCTAGTAGTGACTACCTTTGAAATGAAAAGAGGCTGTGGGTAAATGGACATTTTTTTGTTTGTTTGTTTGTTTCTGTGGCACACGGGCCTCTCACTGCTGTGGCCTCTCCCGTTGCGGAGCACAGGCTCCGGACGCGCAGGCTCAGCGGCCATGGCTCACGGGCCCAGCCGCTCCGCGGCATGTGGGATCCTCCCGGACCGGGGCACGAACCCATGTCCCCTGCATCGGCAGGCGGACTC
This sequence comes from Lipotes vexillifer, assembly GCF_000442215.2. NCBI lineage: Eukaryota > Metazoa > Chordata > Mammalia > Artiodactyla > Lipotidae > Lipotes > Lipotes vexillifer. The sequence continues at coordinate 10,653 of NW_006772931.1, read as the reverse complement.
TCAACCACTGCGCCACCAGGGAAGCCCGAATGGACATATTTTGTCATGTCCCACAGAGTGTCTTGGAATTAAAGCAACTTTAAGGGAATTCCCTGGTGGTCCAGTGGTTAGGGCTCCGTGCTTTCACTGCCGTGGCCCCAGGTTCAATCCCTGGTCGGGGAACTAAGATCCCGCAAGCCACGCAGCATGGCCGAAAAAATTTAAAAATTAAAGCAACTTTAAGATCTCAGCCAAGTGGTGACGGATAAAGAGGAGACCAGTGACTGGGCTGAATTCCTGGGACTTTGGGGGAGGAAGCCGGGAGAGCAGAGCCCCTCATTTCATTGATGGTTACTCTGCCCCCTTAGACTCTGGACAACAGGTAAACCTCTGGGGAAAGGCAGAGTAGAGGTTTTTCCAGGATAAAGAAGAATAAAGACTATCACTGAGACAGCGTTGATAAGGATGTGAGAGGTAATGGAGTTGTGGTTTTAGAGGATAAACAAAAACGCCGCTAGAGAGGAATGAGGGGGAGGTAAGCTTGGAGAAGACTTGCCGGGGGCACCACCTTTCCTCTGCGGCTGCAGCTGACCATCCAACCACCCGAAATCACTCAGCTTCGCAGGCCCCCGGGTTCCCCAGAAGCAGTGCTTTCACCTGGTGACCTTCTGGGATGGCACTGCCTTTGTCACCGCTGAAGGAGGCTCTCTGAACAGAGAGTCCCTTATCCACTAGAGGGGGCGCTATTGTGAGAGACAGAGAGAAGTGAAGCCAGACAAGGGAGAGACTTGGAGCCGGAGGCTGGGGTCAGCGTGTGGGCGGAGCTCCCAGAGCATCTTCCCGGCCTTCAGAGCCCATCAGCAATTCTGATCGCTCAGGAACTGGTGGAAATTGTAACTCAAACATTTCTTCTTCAAGTATTATCATTTATTTTGCTAAAATCCAGCCTTCCCAACCCAGGTCTAGGGAAAGTACAATTGCCGCTTTGGGCAACATCTGTAAGCAGCACAGTGGTGACTCTATCCACTGGCTCCGTCTGATGCCTGCTAGTGCATCTTACTTTCTCAACATTCTTTCCGCTGGTCCCCGGATGATCTGTTACTCAAGGGAACTCATCATAAGGTGCAAGCTTTAGTTCTCGTTTCTCTAGGCAAACAATGAAATGTTTCACTCACTGGAGGCTTTGGGAAGCCAGACAGATACCGTCATTCAAGCCCCAGACACTGCAGGGTGGGAGTAGAGGGTGTGGGGTTGCAAAGAATGCGTTAAAGCATCCTTTGTGAGCCCAGCACCATGTGGAGGAATTTTTAAATGGGAAAACTAGTCAAGGGCCCCAGCTGTATTTCAGAACCAGCAAAGCTCAAGGAGAAAAGGACGAGGGGTCCTAGTCGGCCTCCGCCCTCCCACCCTGAGTGGTCCCACAGGGCCTTAAATGGTAGACAGAATACTGTTGTGAATGATCACTCTTCCAGCTGGAAAAGTATGACTCGCTGCACGGTTCTTAAACAGTCCCAGTGGCCTACCTCTGCGTTCTCTCCCCCAGGTAGCCAACAAAGTACTTTTGCCTCACAACCAGGTACATCAGTCCAGCAAAAGCTGCAGGAACTAAGGGGAGAAAGGAAAACACCTTGCGTTAATGTTGCTGACACCAAAGCATGCTAAGTTAACCCAATATTAATACAGTCATTATGCAATCAATGTTGGTCACAAAATTGAGCAGAGGCCTCAGCTTCTGCCAGTCGGGGCCGATGTGAAGTTCAGCAAAGAGCCTGCAGCTGGAAGAAACCTGAGATCTTTAATAATAGTCATGTTGTGAAGTAAGTCAGAAACAGAAAAACAAATACCGCATGCTAACGCATATATATGGCATCAAAAAAAAAAATGGTTCTGAAGAACCTAGGGGCAGGACAGGAATAAAGATGCAGACATAGAGAATGGACCTGAGGACATGGGGAGGGGGAAGGATAAGCTGGGACTAAGTGAGAGAGTGGCATGGACTTATATACACTACCAAATGTAAAATAGATAGCTAGTGGGAAGCAGCCGCTTAGCACCGGGAGACCAGCTCGGTGCTCTGTGACCACCTAGAGGGCTGGGATAGGGAGGGTGGGAGGGAGACACAAGAGGGAGGGGACATGGGGATATATGTATATGTATAGCTGATTCACTTTGTTATAAAGCAGAAACTAACACAGCATTGTAAAGCAATTATACTCCAATAAAGATGTTTAAAAAAAAAACTCAACAGAAAAAATAAAACGAAACAATCTAATTAGAAATTTAACAAAAGACATGAAAGATATTTCAGCAAAGGGGATGTACAAATGGCAAAAAAAAAGCACATGAACAAATGGCAAAAAAATAAAAGCACATGAAGATTACTCTCATTAGACATTATAAGGAAGCACAAATTAAAACTATAATGAGACATCACTACACACCTATCAGAATGGCTAACAAAAAATAACGATAACACCAAACACTGATGAGCATACATATTGCTGGTGGGGATGTGAAATGTTACAGTCTGGTAAAGACTTCAAGAATTTCCTACAAAACTAAACATGGAATTACCATATGGTACAGCAACTGTACACTTGGGCATTTATCTCAGAGAAATAAAAAATTATGTTCACATAAAAAATAATAATAATAATAGTCATGTTACCCTGTATTGGCATCACGGTGTAGTTTACAAAGTCTTTTCAAACCCTTCATCTAATTTGAATCCTTTTCACATGATTGATCTCATCTTTTCTATTTCCAGATGTGGAAACATGGGCTCCATGGGCCAAGGGGCTTGTGTAAGACTGTCAGCTCGTAAGTGTGTGTATGCATATGTGTGTGTGTGTGTGTGTGTGTGTGTGTGTGTGTGTGTGTGGAGAGCTGGACTTGAACCCAGAGCCCTGCTCTGAAGCTGGTTCTCTTCAAAGTACGCCCTTCACCTGTGGGCCTCCAGGAATTGCGATGTGCAACCTTTTCTGAACAATTGCTACAGTTCAGGAAAGATCTCTGGGGAAAGAAATGCCCTTTGCATTCCAGCCAAATAACCCCATGGAGTCCTGAACACTTGGAGCTGAGAGTTAGGAAACCCAGCCCCACCAGGACTATTACGATCTGGAGCTAATGCTTAACTCATTCCACATCTGGACAAAGGGCTGATTACAGCTTTCCTACCTATCAGGAATTAATATGCAGGTGAAACAGAAGTATGGGTGTCAAAGCTCTGTGAAACGCCCCCAGCGTTATTCAAATACCAAATTAAGTGCATTAACCGAGCACTTTTTATGTGTCACGTACTGCCAGAGGCATACCGGGTACTCTGGCCTCCGATCCTCTCTTCTCTGAAGGTCACAGAATTGTCACAATTCACAATTTGCCTTGGACAAAGTCTTTCCTGGCTGGTCCCTTCCGGGTGGCTCTGCTCTAACTTACTGGCCCATGTCTCTTTCACTGGGAGCTAAGGTGAACATAACCTAAAAGAAATCAGGGTGCAAAGTGGCTGAACTCCCCATATGCAGGGAATGGCGCCCACCTCTGGTGTAGACCTGGGCTGCTTGGAACACCAGGAGAGGTGTCGTGGATTCAAATCCAGGGTCTAATATTCTCAGGTTTGAGCAAGTTCCCCTGGGGTTTGGGTTCCTGCTCTGTAAAGTGATGGGTTTGGGCTGGGGCTCCTTTCACCTAAAAAAATTCTACAATCTACCATATTCATAGGAAGTGATGATTATTGAACAGGGGTGACTGACACTCCTGTCTCCCAGCAATGCCAACACTTGTTTTGGCAGAAAATGCATATTTCCAGCACCCTGAAACCCCTTCCAACTCCCTTTGTATTTAACTAACCAGAACAACTCCAGATTCACCTGTATCAAGTATCGTCTAAGACATAAAAGGAAGCATCACTCCTACTCTAAGTGTAGTTTGACTTGATTTTTCAAGTGATGCCAGACATGTTTCTTATTTAACTGAGGACAGAAAGTGGGAAATAAAGAGTGAGCTTACTGACAGCCTTACAGCGCACATGATATTCCTGAAGTGGTTTCTGCTACCATCCCTCACCTCTCTTCTCTCTCACTGCACCTTATTCTTTTCCTTCGTGGCATGTCTAACTCTTGGCAAAAATTTATCCATTCATTTATTTTCTATGGTCCATCTCGCCAACTGCTGTGTGCTTCACCACCATCTCTGTTTTATTTATCCCTGTGTATCCAGGGACAGGGCTTGGCACATAGTAGGTGTTCAATGTATATTTTTATGGAAATAAATAAAGTAAGAGGATGCTTGTGAAATATCCAGGATTTAGCCAGAAAGACCTGGGCTCCCATCCTGGCTCTGTTATTCACCAGCTGAGCAACCTTGAAAAAGTCACTTTATGTCCCTGAACCAAAGGGTCCTCAAAGGTAACAGGGGGAAATAATATCCACTTTACCTACTTTATAGAATGAGTGAAGGCAATAAGGATGAAATCATTTATCAGAGGACACTGGGGGCCTTTTCTCATGCACCGCTGGGCCACAGCATGGAAGCCGGCCAGGTCATGCCGAGCCTTCACCAGACACAGTGCCAGTCTCCAAAGGGGGCCAAAAATACCACACAGGGAATTCCCTGGCGGTCCAGTGGTTAAGACTCTGTGCTTCCAATGAAGGGGTTCCCAGTTCCCTGGTCTGGGAACTAGAGCCCACGTGCCGCGTGGCACGCCCCCCCCCCCAAAAAAAAAACCACCACTCGGGTTTCCATTTAATTTTAAATCAACTCTGGGTGTCAACTTGCTGAAGTTGAGACCGTGGGCCGCTAAGAACCGGGGAGGCTGGAGACCTGGACCGAAGATGGCCCACCATGCAGAAGCCGATTAGCAGGACAACAGCCAAGTGACGGCTGGCCCAGAATAGACCCCTCGGGCGCCCTCAGTTAGAATGCCCTTGCATCTGAGCTAACACTGCTTACGGATTCTGAGTCACAGTTAGCCTTAAACCACCCTTGTCAGCGCAGCCGCTCTCCACCAGCCACCAGGGGGCCAGCATTAGCGATGCATTACCGCAGGGCTCCGCGCGGGCACCCCGCCCGCTGAAACACAGCCTCCGGAGGGTCTCGCCTCTCCAGGGCTTCACGGATTGGAGCTGGAGGGCAGGCAAAGCCTTTTCAACAAAAAGCCTGCACTCGAAGCTCCTAGTGATGCATCACGTTTCAGAAAGAGAACACACAAGGAGAAGCCTGGGTTACCTTGGCTGCAGAGGAGCCCGGCGCTCCAGAGCATGACAAGAAAGGTGGGGTACGCATCGACACAGTTCTGGCTGTAGGATAAATACACAAGGGGAAACATCAGAAGACACGTTACTGCAGCGCAGTCTGAAAATTACCTGAAACCCCGAATTAATAATCACTGCTGCGCACAGCACAAACCCCATTCATAATTCCACTGACCTTTACCTGATAAGACGTCAGAAACAGACAGTGGTGTGTGTAAAGCGGACACGTGTTCGGAATCCATCCACTCCCTTCCTCGGTGAAGCCGATCGGAGACCCACTTTCATGATGGATTCACCTTGGCAGGATTCCTGTTCCCGGTTACGCCAAAGCGCTTCTTGGAATTGAAAAGTGAGTGCTGCGGACAGCAGGTTGCTGGAGCAATGGCTTTGTGCAGGGCTCAGTCCTCACTCCCGTGCTGGTGTCTTACACCCTTGGTCTCCTTTAAACTCAGGCAATCCTGTGAGCACACATGGTGACTGCATGCGTTTCCTGGCGCTGCTGGGACAACTAGCCACAAGCTCAGTGGCTTAACACAAGACAAACTGATTATCTGGAGGTCGGAAGTCTGAGATCGGTCTCATTGGGCCAAAATGAAGGTGTCCACATGGCTGCATTCCTTCTGGAGATGCATCGTTCTGTTTCCTTGCTTTTCCCAGCTTCTAGAGATCGCCTGCATTCCTTGGCTTGTGGACCCTTCCAACCTCAAAACCAGCAATGTCTGATCATGTGTCTTCTTTGCGACACCAACTCTTCTGCCTCCTTCTTCCACATTTGAAGGACCCTTGTGATTACATTGGGTCCCACCCAGATAATCCAGAATAATCTCTTAAATTGAACTTAAATTCAGCAGGTTAGCAACCTTGATTCCTCCTTGCCACGTAACATAACCCATTCACATGTTCCCGAGATTAGGATGTGAACACCTTTGGGGGTCATTATTCGGCCTACCACAATTAGTCTCATGTTTCAGATGAGAAACTGAATCTTGGAGAAGTTGAATAACTTGCCCAGGGTCACCCAGCTACAGAGTAGCAAAGCCAGGATTCACAGCCTGGTCAGTACGACTCTAAAACCAGGTGTGTTACCTCTTCGACTTTACAGGCACACCTCAGAAATAGCGTGGGTTCAGTTGCACACCACCACGATGAAGCAAATACCAGATAAAGCAAGTCACAGGAATGTTTTTGTTTCCCGGTACACATAAAAGTGATGTTTATGCTATACTGTAGTCCACTGTATGTGCAATAGCATTATGTCTAAAAAACAAGGTACATACCTTAATTTAAAAATACGTTATTGCTAAAAAATGCTAACCATCATCTGACAATGCAGGGCTGCTGCAAACCTTCAGTTTGTAGAAAAAACAAAAACAAAAAGCCCCACAGTGTCTGTGAAGCACAATAAAAAGAGGTATGCCTGCACTAAAGCAAATAGCAAGTGTTCTCTTGAGTTTACAGCCTAGATCAGAACAATCAAGATGCACATCCATGGAAACACAACACAAGAAGACTCAAAATAGGAGGGGCAATGCAATAGAGCAGGAAGGATTTGGTGACTAGGATTTCGTCCCCCACCTGACATTAACCTGCTGTTTGTCACTGGCAAAGCAATCTCTCTAGACTTAGTCTCATTACCAGTAAAACTAAGAGACTAACACAGAATAACTCTGAGATCCACTTAAGCTCTAAGAGTCAGATGGTCTAATGTACTGGTTCTCAAGGTGTGGCCCCTGGATCAGGGGCCACATCAGAATCACCACGGAACTTGTTGAAAATGCAAATGTTAATGCCTTCCTTGGACCTAAGGAATTAAAAACTCTGAGGGCGGGCCCAGCAAGAGTTTTAACAGCCCTCCAGGTGATTCCTATACATACTCAAGTTTGAGAACCACTGGTCTAAAGTAATTCGAACTGTATAGGTAAAAGCAAAGATGCAATTTTCAAATTACATTTGGCCTTTTATCCAAATTCCTTCCTGGATTCTTCATCTGGATCCTTCCTGATCTGCTTCTCATAAAGTTCCTCCTAAAAATCAGCCTTGAAGCCTCGTTCAAACCAATAGGATCTCACGATTCAGTTGGTACCACTGAGAACCCTGGGATGACCAGCCTTTGGTCTGTCCCCTGCAGAGAACCCAGAGGTTGGCTCACGGGGACCTTCAGATCTTTCTGATGGTCAAAAAATCCTTTACCGGAGAAGTCAACAAATGGAAAAGGTAAGAAACCAATGTACCCTGTCCTGGATAGACACAGGAGAGCCAGAAGAGCCCTGATGACACTGCTGGGGGCTCTGGATACCCAGGATTTCCATTGATCTGTGGACACAGTAAGAACTCCAAAGGGCAGGAGTCCCTTACAAATCTGCCATTTGCGGTAAAGCACTTAGTGAGTAAACAAGCCCCAAAGTGATAACTGTAGCAGCCGCTAAGCAAATGCACCACATCTATTCTTACACCTCATTAGAGACACAAAACTGCAGCCTCAGGACTGAGAGAAGATCCATCTCCCAGTTCCAGAAAACTAGAGGGAACATTCCCTTTTATTTAGTTGAATAATGTTCCATGTCTGATGGGATCTAATACCTGACGCTCCAACAGTTTGAAAATCTATTAATATCAAAGCTCTCCCCTGCTTCCTCTCATTCTCATGCTTCTGTTTTGTTTGTTTTGAAGTTGTGATTTTGTCTGGGTGATGCAAAACTTTAAAAAATTCTTCATTGTCCCAGGGATGTGCTCACAGAGAGATGTGTCTAGTGATGTGGCATTAGATCAGCCATTCAATCATTCCTGCCTCTTATATCAAGTCACCATGGGCCCTGGTACAACACAGTCCGCCTGGAATTGAACGAAATTCTCCCAACTCTAAGAAAATGGGCTCTTCTCTGGATTTCCAGAATATGCCCAGAAACCTAACCCCGACTCTGGCTCAAGACTCTCCCTCTCCGCATCCAGGACCTCTGACACATCTTCCATCCACAGCTGCATGCACACATGCCCCTCCTCGCCAGAGGGCCACTGCTGCGCTGAACTCAAGCAGCTTTTGTCCTTTGGTCAGTGATACAGCTGCCTTTAGAGACCTTAGAGGTTACTTGTGTGGTCCCTAAAGTCACAAAGCCTGGGTCCCACTCGGGGCTGCCACTTTTTTTATTTTAGTATTAAAATGTTTAATTTTATATTGTCTTTACCACCTTTAATCTTCTTTTTTAAACATCTTTATTAGAGTATAATTGCTTTACAATGGTGTGTTAGTTTCTGCTTTATAACAAAGTGAAATAGCTATACATACACACATATTTCCCCATATCTCCTCCCTCTTGCATCTCCCTCCCACCCTCCCTATCCCACCCCTCCAGGCGGTCACAAAGCACCGAGCTGATCTCACTGTGCTATGCGGCTGCTTCCCACTAGCTATCTATTTTACATTCGGTAGTGTATATATGCCCATGCCACTCTCTCACTTCGTCCCAGCTTACCCTTCCCCCACTCCGTGTCCTCAAGTCCATTCTCTATGTCTGCATCTTTATTCCTGTCCTGCCCCTAGGTTCTTCATAACCATTTTTTTTTTTTTAGATTCCATGTATATGTGTTAGCATACAGTATTTGTTTTTCTCTTTCTGACTTACTTCACTCTGTATGACAAACTCTAGTCCATCCACCTCACTACAAATAACTCAATTTCATTTCGTTTTATGGCTGAGTAATATTCCACTGTTATATGTGCCACATCTTCTTTATCCATTCATCTGTTGATGGACACTTAGGTTGCTTCCACATCTTGGCTATTGTAAATAAAGCTGCAATGAACATTGTGGTACATGACTCTTTTTGAATTATCGTGTTCTCAGGGTATATGCCCAGTAGTGGGATGCCTGTCTCATATGGTAGTTCTATTTTTAGTACTTTAAGGAAGCTCCATACTGTTCTCCATAGTGGCTGTATCAATTTACGTTCCCAACAACAATGCAAGAGTGTTCCCTTTTCTCCACACCCTCTCCAGCATTTATTGTTTGTAGATTTTTTGATGATGGCCATTCTGACTGGTGTGAGATGATACCTCATTGTACTTTTGATCTGCATTTCTCTAATGATTAGTGATGCTGAGTATTCTTTCATGTGTTTGTTGGCAGTCTGTATACCTTCTTTGGAGAAATGTCTATTTAGGTCTTCTGCTCATTTTTGGATTGGGTTGTTTGTTTTTTTTGATATTGAGCTGCATGGGCTGTTTTTAAATTTTGGAGATTAGTCCTTTGTCGGTTGCTTCAAAATATAGGCAAATATTTTCTCCCATCCTGAGGGCTATCTTTTCATCTTGTTTATGGTTTCCTTTGCTGTGCAAAAGCTTTGAAGTTTCATTAGGTCCCATTTGTTTATTTGTGTTTTTATTTCCATTTCTCTAGGAGGTGGGTCAAAAAGGATCTTGCTGTGATTTATGTCAGAGTGTTCTGCTTATGTTTTCCTCTAAGAGTTTTATAGTGTCTGGCCTTACATTTAGGTCTTTAATCCATTTTGAGTTTATTTTTGTGTATGATGTTAGGGAGTGTTCTAATTTCATTCTTTTACATGTAGCTGTCCAGTTTTCCCAGCACCACTTATTGAAGAGGCTGTCTTTTCTCCACTGTATGTTCTTGCCTCCTTTATCAAAAATAAGGTGACCATACGTGTGTGGGTTTATCTCTGGGCTTTCTATCCTGTTCCATTGATCTATATTTCTGTTTTTGTGCCAGTACCATACTATCTTGATTACTGTAGCTTTGTAGTATAGTCTGAAGTCAGGGAGCCTGATTCTTCCAGCTCCATTTTTCTTTCTCAAGATTGCTTTGGCTATTCGCGGTCTTTTGTGTTTCCATACAAATTGTGAAATTTTCTGTTCTAGTTCTGTGAAAAATGCCATTGGTAGTTTGATAGGGATTGCATTGAATCTGTAGACTGCTTTGGGTAGTATAGTCATTTTCACAATGTTGATTCTTCCAATCCAGGAACATGTATATCTCTCCATCTGTTTGTATTGTCTTTAATTTCTTTCATCAGTATCTTATAGTTTTCTGAATACAGGTCCTTTGTCTCCTTAGATAAGTTTATTCCTAGGTATTTTATTCTTTTTGTTGCAATGGTACCTGGGAGCATTTCCTTAATTTCTTGTTCAGATTTTTCATCATCAGTGTATAGGAATGTAAGAGATTTCTGTGCATTAATTTTGTATCCTGCTACTTTACCAAATTCATTGATTAGCTCTAGTAGTTTTCTGGTAGCGTCTTTAGCATTCTCTATGTATTGTATCAAGTCATCTGCAAACAGTGACAGTTTACTTCTTTGCTGATTTGGATTTCTTTTATTTCTTTTTCTTCTCTCATTGCTGTGGCTAAACCTTCCAAAACTATGTTGAATAATAGTGTGAGAGTGGGCAACCTTGTCTTGTTCCTGATCTTAG
>NW_006772929.1:0-360 GCF_000442215.2 Lipotes vexillifer | reverse complement strand
CCGCGTCTCCTGCATCGGCAGGCGGACTCTCAAGCACTGCGCCACCAGGGAAGCCCAAGACCTCCTTTGATCTGAAGTTTCACATGGGTATCTCTTAACTAATCCAACATGATAGGCTTCTCATTTAACCAAAGCCCAGAGCTTTTTCAGTTATTCCACTGCTGGTGCCCTTCTGCCCTGACCTCTATAAACTGTTCCACCATCATCAGCCCTCTGGTCTGACTGGAAGTGGAGACTTCTGTTAACTATTCTAACATCAAGATCCTCTGATCTGATTTTTTTTTTTAAACAACTTTCTTGGAGTATAATTGCTTTTCAGTGGTGTGTTAGTTTCTGCTTTATAACAAAGTGAATCAGCTA
>NW_006772928.1:0-200 GCF_000442215.2 Lipotes vexillifer | reverse complement strand
GGTTCCATCTCTGGCCAGGGAACTAAGATCCCACATGCTGTGTGACAAAAAAATAAAGAAAGAGAGAAAGAAAGAAAGAAAAAGAAAGAAAGAAAGAAAGGAAAGATACATGCACCCCAATGTTCATTGCAGCACTATTTATAATAGGCAAGATGTGGAAGCTACCTAAATGTCCACTGATGGATGAATGGATAAAGAAG
>NW_006772927.1:0-223 GCF_000442215.2 Lipotes vexillifer | reverse complement strand
TCTGAGGGTTGCCTTTTCATCTTGTTTATGTTTTCCTTTGCTGTGCAAAAGCTTTTAAGTTTCGTTAGGTGCCACTTGCTTTTTTTGTTTTTATTTCCATTATTCTAGGAGGTGGGTCAAAAAGGATCTTGCTGTGATTTATGTCATGGAGTTTTCTGCCTGTTTTCCTCTAAGAGTTTTACAGTGTCTGGCCTTAAATTTAGGTCTTTAATCCATTTTGAGT
>NW_006772926.1:0-10165 GCF_000442215.2 Lipotes vexillifer | reverse complement strand
CACCATCTCATGCCAAGCTCTCAGTTCTGGGCCAACGTCATCTCTGGTCCACTCTGTGGAGTGCAAACTTTGGAGGAATGGCCAATGTGTTCCACGGCGTAGGAAGAGGGAAATTGTGAATGTGATTTTCTAAATTGTGGAGGAACTAACCACTGTAAATGTGCCTTGAAGTATGCTGTTTAATTTGACCAGTCAGATCAATGACTTTCCTGTTGAACGAAATGCTGCTATGTAGATGAGCAGAAAAACAAAACTCGTATAAGGAATAGATAGCTAGTGGGACGCAGCCGCATAGCACAGGGAGATCCACTCAGTGCTTTGTGACCACCTAGAGTGGTGGGATAGGGAGGGTGGGAGGGAGGGAGATGCAAGAGGGAAGAGATATGGGGACATATGTATATGTATAACTGATTTACTTTGTTATAAAGCAGAAGCTAACACACCATTGTAAAGCAATTATACTCCAATAAAGATGTTAAAAAAAAACTGGTATAAGGAGATGGAGAGACTGGGAGTCTTATTTTCCCACCAATTAACTTTGCCTCTGACCATGACCTTCCCTTTGAGTCTCCTAGACCTTGGGGATGATCTCAACCCCTTGGGTTGGGTGATGGTAACCCCATCTTCACTAGAACCTCTATAGTTAACTTTGATTTTTCCCACTCCGTGTATCCATCACATGTATGCAGTCAGACATTTGATCTTGGACTTTTTCTGACAACATATGCTTGAATATAACCATTTCTTTTCACTCCCACTGCTACTGCTATTGTCACTGCCTTAACTAGGGCTTTATCTTTAAGTTCTTTATATAAATATAGAAATATCTATATATAAATATAATAAACAAATAAATAAACTATAATATTAATTCTGATGATTTTAAAGTCTTTTCTTGATAAAGACTTTTCCTGATAAAGATACACAATATCTTATATAAATATTTTTGTACTATCAGTTCTTTTCTTAGAATTTTAGTCATATGATTCTATCTCTTGGCTTGTCTAGAACTTTTTGATTGAATGCTGGCTCTTTTATTTGGCTTTTTTTTTTTTCTCAGTGGAAACGTTTTGCTTCAAAATATTTTATTCTACCTGGAAGTAGCAAATCTTCAAATTACAATTTTTTAAATGCTTTCAAATATCAATACTATAGGTGTCGCAAAGTCTAGAAAAATGACATTTAAAAATTAACTACTGCCAGATGTGTCTCTATAAAACTTTTTCCCCACTCTTTTAGCTATATATTCTTTAACTGCATCCTCATACGACAGTTTATGTATTTTCGAAATAAAATTTTAAGAAATAAACTTTGTGGTTTATAGACATAGATTTCTTGTAACGTGATTGATTAGAATTTGCTTTTAGTTATTAATAGTTTCCAAAAGTTTATTTCAGCTTGACAATTTATTATTGATAATGTCACATTAATTTTCATTGTTAACTGTGAGAAAACCTCTACAGATTACTTCCTCATAAATATTTACTATTATAAATGCATTACTGATTTCAGTACTGCTCGAGGTTTCTGCATTACAGGAATTCTGATAAAATACTCATTCACACCATTCCATTACACACATTATTGATGGAGGATATACTTTATTTATTTATTTATTTATTTATTTATGGCTGTGTTGGGTTTTCGTTGCTGTGCGCAGGCTTTCTCTAGTTGCAGGGAGTGGGGGCTACTCTTTATTTTGGTGCACAGGCTTCTCATTGCAGTGGCTTCTCTTGTTGCAGAGCACGGGCGCTAGGCATGCAGGCTTCAGTAGTCGTGGCTCGCAGGCTCAGTAGTCGTGGCTCACGGGCTCTAGAGCGCAGGCTCTGTAGTTGTGGCACACCGGCTTAGTTGCTCCGCGGCATGTGGGATCTTCCCGGACCAGGGCTCGAACCCTTGTCTCTTGCATTGGCAGGTGGCTTCTTAACCACTGTGCCATCAGGGAAGCCCCTGGAGTATATTCTTGACAGAAGAAAATTTCCGTTTTGACTAAGCATTGATGAGAACTGAATCTTTGACTTATCTTTCACATGCCTGATGATTGAAATAATTTTCCACAGAATAGCTTCTGGTTTTATAATTTTCAGTTCTTTTTTTCTTCTTCAAACGCACATGCTTTGAGAGTTGTGAAGTGCAAGACATGACTATATTGTAAGGTGGTTTTTGTCCTTATGCTTCTGTGTCTTGTGCTAGTTAAGTCCGTAGAGTAGTCAGTATGAGTACTGGAAGTTATTCCTGTAATGGGATAGTATATAGTCAATTACATATGGTGGTGTCTGAAAATCACATAATAGCCTCACTTAAAACATCTCCTTAGGGCTTCCCTGATGGCGCAGTGGTTGAGAGTCCACCTGCTGACGCAGGGGACACGGGTTCATGCCCTGGTCCGGGAAGATCCCACATGCTGCGGAGCGGCTAGGCCCGTGAGCCATGGCCGCCGAGCCTGTGCGTCCAGAGCCTGTGCTCCACAACGGGAGAGGCCACAACAGTGAGAGGCCCGTGTACCACAAAAAAATAAAAATCTCCTTAGCCAGATTTCAAAAAAGCCTGTGGCCATTCCAATATGATCCATCATAGCGGAATATGATAGAAGGAAAATTGGCAAAGAAAGAGACGCCGGTCTTACCTGATGGAAGTTAAAATATCTCACTTTTGACAATTTTGCAAAAACCTATCATTACATGAACTAATTTCTAGGGTTCTTCATAGGACCTCAAAAGGAACCCATAGAGTTGCGGGACAACAATAGAAGCTTCTGTGATGAGAAGCCCGGGCACCTCAACAGAGTAGCCCCCGCTCGCCGCAACTAGAGAAAGTCTGCACTCAGTATTGAAGACCCAACGCAGCTAAAATAAAAACAAATAAATAAAGATAAATAAATTTCTTTTAAAAAAAGTAATACTCAGGTTTGAGGCATGAGAAATATGAGGAGAAATTAGCTAATCCTTTCAGAACTTTTAAAATATCAAACTCAGTCTCTAAGACTTTAGCATTATATACAACATTGGTTAGTTATTAGTGGTTTGGGAAGGCCAATTTAAAATTTTCTAATCTTACTGTATTGAAGTTCACGGCCCTAATGTTTTCCACATTGACTATATGAATGATGATGTAAAGTCAATCATGCATTTCCATTCCAACTGGACAGAAAACAAAATTTTGAAAAGTGTTTGGACTACTGACTTTTGATTTCTTCTAAGGCAAATGTATAGGTAATTTTTATTCCCTGATTAGGGGAAAAATGGTGGAAGAGGGCAGGGTTAAGAATTAAGATTTCAAGAGTGTGGTAGACGGCCGGCCAACCAGAGTTCCTAAGTTTCGGTGCCTGTAACTGTTGCCGCCGCTTAAGCCTGCCAAAGCAGTGATACGGCTGCTGCCCTCACATTTTCTACCTCTAGAAACATTCTTGCCAGTAGTGGCGGCAGCGGGACTCAATTACCCCCTTTTGTCACTCTCTCCAGAAGCTCCAGGTGGCGTCTTCTGTGGGCAACGTGGCCGACAGCACAGAACCAACAAAACGTATGCTTTCCTTCCAAGGGTTAGCTGAGTTGGCACATGGAGAATATCAGGCAGGAGATTTTGAGGCAGCTGAGAGACACTGCATGCAGCTCTGGAGACAAGAGCCAGACAATACTGGACTACTTTTATTACTTTCATCTCTACACTTCCAGTGTCGAAGGCTGGACAGATCTGCCCACTTTAGCACTCTGGCAATTAAACAGAACCCTCTTCTGGAAGAAGCCTATTCGAATTTGGGGAATGTGTACAAGGAAAGAGGGCAGTTGCAGGAAGCAATTGAGCATTACCGGCATGCATTGCGTCTCAAACCAGATTTCATCGATGGTTATATTAACCTGGCAGCCGCTTTGGTAGCAGCAGGCGACATGAAAGGGGCAGTACAAGCTTACGTCTCTACTCTTCAGTACAATCCTGATTTGTACTGTGTTCGCAGTGACCTGGGGAACCTGCTCAAAGCCCTGGGTCGCTTGGAAGGAGCCAAGGCATGTTATTTGAAAGCAATGGAGACGCAACCGAACTTTGCAGTAGTTTGGAGTAATCTTGGCTGTGTTTTCAAGGCACAAGGGGAGATTTGGCTTGCAATTCATCACTTTGAAAAGGCTGTCACCCTTGACCCCAATTTTCTGGATGCTTATATCAATTTAGGAAATGTCTTGAAAGAGGCACGGATTTTTGACAGAGCTGTGGCAGCTTACCTTTGTGCCCTAAGCTTGAGTCCAAATCATGCAGTGGTACATGGCAACCTGCCTTGTGTATACTACCAGCAAGGCCTGATAGATCTGGCAATAGACACCTACAGGCGAGCTATTGAATTGCAGCCACATTTTCCTGATGCTTACTGCAACCTAGGCAACGCTATGGAAGAGAAGGGCAGTGTTGCAGGAGCAGAAGATTGTTATAATACAGCTCTGCGGCTGTGTCCCACCCATGCAGACTCTCTGAATAACCTAGCCAATATCAAAGGAGACCAGGGGAACATTGAAGAGGCAGTTCGCTTGTATCATAAAGCATTAGAAGTCTTCCCAGAGTTTGCTGTTGCCCATTCAAATTTAGCAAGTGTATTGCAGCAGCAGGGAAAACTGCAGGAAGCTCTGATGCATTATAAGGAGGCTATTCGAATCAGTCCTACCTTTGCTGATGCCTACTGTAATATGGGAAACACTCTAAAGGAGATGCAGGATGTTCAGGGAGCCTTGCAGTGTTATGCTCGTGCCATTCAGATTAACCCTGCATTGGCGGATGCCCACAGCAATCTGGCTTCCATTCACAAAGATTCGGGGAATATTCCAGAAGCCATTGCCTCTTATCGCACTGCTCTGAAGCTTGAGCCTGATTTTCCTGACGCTTACTGTGATTTGGCTCATTGCCTGCAGATTGTCTGTGATTGGACAGACTATGATGAGCGAATGAGGAAGCTGGTCAGCATTGTGGCTGAGCAGTTGGAGAAGAAGAGCTTGCCTTCTGTGCAGCCTCATCATAGTATGCTGTATCCTCTTTCTCATGGCTTCAGGAAGGCTATTGCTGAGAGCCATGGGAACCTCTGCTTGGCAGAGATAAATGTCCTCGATCAACCACCGTATGAACATCCAAAAGACTTGAAGCTCAGTGATGGTCGACTGCGTGTAGGATACGTGAGTTCTGACTTTGGGAATCATCCTACTTCTCATCTTATGCAGTCTATTCCAGGCATGCACAATCCTGCTAAATTTGAGGTATTCTGTTATGCCCTGAGCCCAGATGATGGCACAAACTTCCGAGCGAAGGTGATGGCAGAGGCCAATCATTTCATTGATCTTTCTCAGATTCCATGCAATGGGAAAGCAGCTGATCGCATCCATCAAGATGGTATACACATCCTTGTAAATATGAATGGTTATACCAGGGGTGCTCGAAATGAACTCTTTGCTCTCAGGCCAGCTCCTATTCAGGCAATGTGGCTGGGGTACCCTGGGACTAGTGGCGCACATTTCATGGATTATATCATCACTGATCAGGAAACTTCACCTGCTGAAGTTGCTGAGCAGTATTCTGAGAAACTGGCTTATATGCCCCATACTTTCTTTATTGGTGATCATGCTAATATGTTCCCTCACCTGAAGAAGAAAGCAGTCATCGATTTGAAGTCCAGTGGGCACGTTTATGACAATCGGATTGTGCTGAATGGCATCGACCTCAAAGCATTTCTTGATAGTCTCCCAGATGTGCAAATTGTCACGATGAAATGTCCTGATGGAGGAGACAATGCAGACAGCAGTTCTACTGCTCTTAATATGCCTGTCATCCCTATGACTCCTGTTGCAGAAGCAGTTATTGAAATGATCAACAGAGGACAAATTCAGATAACAATTAATGGATTCCGTCTTAGCAATGGACTGGCAACTCCCCAGATCAACATTAAGGCTGCCACTGGAGAGGAGGTTCCCCGTACCATTATTGTAACCACACGTTCTCAGTACGGGTTACCGGAAGATGCCATTGTGTACTGTAACTTTAATCAGTTATATAAAATCGACCCAGGTACTTTGCAGATGTGGGCAAATATTCTGAAGCGTGTTCCCAACAGTGTACTGTGGCTGTTGCGTTTTCCAGCAGTAGGAGAACCTAATATTCAACAGTCCGCACAAAATATGGGCCTTCCCCAGAAGCGTATCATTTTTTCACCTGTTGCTCCTAAAGAGGAACATGTTCGGAGAGGCCAGCTGGCTGATGTCTGCTTGGACACTCCACTCTGTAATGGACACACCACAGGGATGGATGTCCTTTGGTCAGGGACACCCATGGTGACTATGCCAGGAGAGACTCTTGCTTCCCGAGTTGCAGCTTCGCAGCTCACTTGTTTAGGCTGTCTTGAGCTTATTGCTCAAAATAGGCAAGAATATGAAGACATAGCTGTGAAACTGGGAACTGATCTAGAATACCTGAAGAAAATTCGTGGCAAAGTGTGGAAGCAGAGAACATGTAGCCCTCTGTTCAACACCAAACAATACACAATGGACCTAGAGCGGCTCTATCTACAGATGTGGGAGCATTACGCAGCTGGCAACAAACCCGATCACATGATTAAGCCTGTTGAAGTCACTGAGTCGGCCTAAATAACGACTGTGTGCACAGGAGAATTACCCATGTACCTGAGCCTCAAGCTTCTGGGCAAAGGGAACTACTTTTTCCTTATCTGCACAATACCATGTTGCAGATGGGTGACAGACAATGATAAGAAATAGCAGAGCCAGACTTGCTTCCTGCATGATCCTGATAGGGAGAGACACAAGAGATGGGAAACTGCTGTTCCGCAAGGAGTCTCCATAGAATTTTGCAGCAGCCAGGTGTCTGGAAGGTCTGGAAGGTAAGTCTGGAAGGTCTGATCTCCATTGGTCTTCCATGGATGGATGGTTAGTGTCGAAGGGAGATAGAGATTGCCCAGCCGTTTTGTGATTATCATGGATTGATTGAGTCTTCTGAATTAATATTTTTCTTTATATTTTGGGTATTGGAGCTTTTAAAAATGTTTGGTTTCAGGTATTTTTGTTGATGTCAAGTGTATATGATTCCCTTGAGATAAGGTTTTAAGCTAAAATATTCCCTGTTTTAGCTTCTGAACTCTACAGATAAAGGGGGACTTTGCCGGTGTAGTCTTTTTATAGGTTTTATAAACCACTTGAGCCTATATCAGTCATTTTAGTGTCTGACATAATGTTTGGAACTATCAGTGCTTTGTTGGCTTATAGATGATGGCTTAAATTCGTTTCCTGGTCCGTTTCCTTCTTCCCTTCCCCCCACTTTAAAAATTCTCCTGTAACTTGGCTGAGAGAAAACCAAGTCTGATTCAAAACCTGCCAGAGTGTTTCTCTTAAACACATCATCTGGTGCCAAATGAAGATTCTTAGGAGTGATTATTAATTATGAAGGGCACAGTTGTGGTACTGTCACTGATGATAATAATAATGGATTTTTGGCCTAGAGTTTTGACCTATTTCACCAGTGTTTTACCGTTGACTGCCCCTCTATGCTGCTTCCAAAAGTGATAGTGTGTGGTAAGATTTTTACTTTCATTTCTAAAGTTTGTTTCTTTTTTTTTCAGTGAGTCCTGTTCTTCCTTTGTCTTTCAGCAGAAATGAAATCCCAGGTAAGTATAAGTGTTCAAATATTTGATCAGTAAGTCACAGTTATCTCCAGTACATTAAATAACTTTCATCAAAAAACATGTGATAGGTAAAAAGCTCTGAAGTACCAGCTATGTGTATGATAATTATGTTTCAGACCTTCTAGGGTATTATATATAATAACTTGTCTTCTGGACGTGGTCTTGAAGTGTTTAAGGATTCAGCCTCAGTAGTAGCGAACTGCAGTGCTACTTGGTTTGGAGTACAAATGAGACTTTAGCCCTCCTGGAGGTTGAGTTTTTGGTATTGAAAACCATAGGAATGAAATGATTGTATTTCAACAAAGGATCGAGGGCTTGAGGCTTAAACAAGGCAACATATGTGTGGGGAGCAGTCAGCCTTGAGAGCAGGCTACGGACATGCCAGGCATGCCGCCGCTGCTCAAAGGGACTGTCCCTACTTGTTCCCCTCCTTGTTCCATTCCATGGGAGATAAATCACCAGGGCCCAGATGTCAGACAGAATGTAAACTGAGACAAGCAAAGCAGTCTCCCCACTGCACATTCAGGTTATTTTTTGATGCTTCTGGGTTTATGGGTTTTCTCCCAGGGAAGTTAACCTTGAGCCAAGACAGTCTGTAGATAATGTAAACCACCATCTGGCAACCTTCCTTCTTCTAGTCTATATAATCTGCACCTGTAGCATAATAAAATTTGCCTTGCAACCATCAGTTGTCTTGGTCCTTCTGACCCCATTCGTCGGTGGTACTTCAGTTTCTCACCCCTTCCCTTCTGACCCTGGGCGGTGAAATCCTCTTTCTCCGGCTGGTCGCCGGCAAGTGGCACTCGAACAAGGACCTGAAGCGTGAAGGCAATTAAAAGAAAAAGAAAGTGCAGGTAAGAGAACGCTTATGCAAAATATGTGTGGCCACCAGTAAAAGTGAAACTAATAGAGGCATAAGGCAATAGTCAGAAGTAAAATAAGATGGGGCAAAAGGGCTCAAAGGAGTGTGAATTGTTTGCTCAGGTTTTACTTTCGATGCTTAAAGCTTGGGGTAATAAAGTTTCTACCTCACAGCTGACTGAATTTTTACAGCATATCCATGGTGTATCTCCCTGGTTTCCTGATGGCGGCTCTGTTGACATAGAAATCTGGCAGAAAGTTGGAGAAGATTTAAAACATTATTCTGAGTCTCGAGGGCCTACTCATACTCCTGTTGTTACATATAGTTTGTGGAATCTGATAAAAATATGTTTAGATTCTTCTCATGATAGTGTTGATTTGAATGTAAAGTCAGAAAAACGTAAGCCTCTGACAGAAGGAAAGACTGTATTATCAGCTACTCTGCCGCCACTTCCTAAACCGAAAGAGCTAATTAATTTAAATATTTTAGATGAAGAGGAACATTTTGACTAAACAGATGAGGCTTTTAAACATAAAAGAGAGAAATATCCTGAGGATGATTTTCTAATGGCTATGATAGATAAGTCAGTGAAAAAGCTGCAGGTTCATTAGGACTGTCTTCCTCAAAAATCTACATCTGTAAAAATGCTCAGTCCCTTGCAGCGCGCCGTACAAGGAGCAATGAAACGAGGAGAAGATCCTATTTTCTGTTGTCCCGTCATAGAAAGACCTGATCCTAATAATCCTCAACAAGCTACTAGGGAGCATGAGGCTCTCCCTTTTAAAGTTTTGAAAGATTGAAAATCTGCCTGTGCTCAATATGGGCCCACTGCTCCTTTTACTACTGCTGTGGTTGACAGGAGAAGCTACTGCAGGAGAAGCTCTTCCCCCCGCCGATTGGAAGTCTATTGCACGAGCTTGTTTAAGTGGTGGAGATTATTTAATACGGAAGTTTGATTTTTAGGAACGAGCTGCTGAACAAGCAGAAAAGAATGCTGCCCATAATATTCCAGTTGATTATCATATGCTGATTGGGGAAGGACAATATCTTTCTTTACAAGATCAATTAACTTATCCCTTTGTTGCTTATCCTCAAATAAATCATTTGGCATTACAAGCCTGGAGGAAATTACCTTCTACACGCAAAACTGAGGATCTTTCAAAAATTAGACAGGGACCTGATGAACCATATGCTGATTTTGTAGATCGATTGTCACAGGCGGTGGGGAGACTCACTGTGGATGGACTCACTGGTACAATTGTAATTAAGCAACTTGCTTTTGAGAATGCTAATAATGCATGTCAGGCTGCAATTCGACCTTGGAGAAAACGGGGAACATTGGAGGATTATATTCGCCTTTGTGTAGACATTGGGCCTACTTATATACAGGGTGCTGCTATGGCTGCAGCATTAACTAAAGTGGGGTTTAAAAACAGTCAAAAGAAAACAAAGACTTGTTTTAAATGCGGAAAGGCAGGTCATTTTGCTAGAGAATGTAGATTTTTTAATTCTGACCCTAGTCCTTCCTTCCCTACTCAAAAACCTCGAGATGGTCAGAAAATCCCTGCTTTATGCCCTATAATGCAATAGGGGAAAACACTGGGCCCAAGATTGTTGCTCAGTGGCCCACAAGGATGGGACAC
>NW_006772925.1:0-247 GCF_000442215.2 Lipotes vexillifer | reverse complement strand
GACCTAGTTAAATTTTAAAGCTTTTGCACAGCAAAGGAAACCATAGACAAAGCAAAGACAACCTACAGAATGGGAGAAAACACTTGCAAATGAAACAACAAACAAGGGATTAATCTCCAAAATGTAAAAAAGCTCATGCAGCTCAATATTAAAAAACCAAAAAACCCAATCAAAAAATGGACACATCTAAATAGACATTTCTCCAAAGACACATACAGATGGACAGAAAGCACATGAAAAGATGCTC
>NW_006772924.1:0-218 GCF_000442215.2 Lipotes vexillifer | reverse complement strand
GACGGGACCTGCACCAGTGGGAAGGAGCTGTGAAGGAGGAAAGGTCTCCACACACTAGGAAGCTGGGAGCTGAGGCTCGGGCTTCCGGCGGAGCACAGGGAGAGGACTGGGGTTGGCGGCGTGTTAGTGCTCCACGGCTGGCCGGGATGGAGTCGGGGAAAATGTCTGGACCTGCCGAAGAGGCAAGAGACTTTTTCTTCCCTCTTTGTTTCCTGGTG
>NW_006772920.1:0-200 GCF_000442215.2 Lipotes vexillifer | reverse complement strand
GTCCGGACGCCCGCGCTCGGGGCCTCGGCCGGCCCGGCGGGGAAGAAGCAGCGCCGCCGCCCACCGCCGGCCTCCGCGCTTCCTGCTCCGGCGCCGCCTCCTCAGCGGTCGCGCAGGCCCGGGCGCCGCGGCCGCGCGCCTCGAGTTTGAGGGCGGCGGGCGGCGAGGCCTCCTCGGCGGGCTCGGCCGGGCGTCCGCCC
>NW_006772919.1:0-1302 GCF_000442215.2 Lipotes vexillifer | reverse complement strand
GTGGCTGTTGGCAATTTACATCCCGCCGATCAGCATAACAATGCTCCCTGTTCTCCCTGGCCTTTCCTACCTTTCTGGATTTTACAAATTTTCCAGGGTGGCTGTTGGCAAGTTACATCCCGCCCATCAGCATAACAACGCTCCCTGTTCTCCCTGGCCTGTCCTGCCTTTCTGGATTTTACACTTTTTTCAGATGGCCTTTTTGACCGGGGGGGAAGTGAGAGTTCATTGTAGCGCAGATTTCCGTTGCAAGCTTGCTTGGTTGGCCAAAAAGGGCGTATGCGTTTTTTCCTGAATATATTCAGGAAAAAACGCATACGCCCTTTTTGGCCAAGGGCATCCTGCTCGGCGTTCTACCTATTTTCATAGGCTTTAAATGCAATTCCAAACCACCTCCTGAAATTGGTTTCCTGCAATTCTACCTCACTTTTAACTTCCCCTCGCAGCCTTACTTCAATATATTTTTGGACGAAAGCGGTCATTTATATCTCTGCAAGTTTGAGAATTACAGTGGCCCTGAGCCCCTTTTCTCTGCTCGCGTTCTTGTGAGCTGGCTGCCATACCGCAGTATTTCTTCACACCCTAGTCTGGTTCAGGCACGGCATGCTGCGGCTTTGGTTCATTCTTCTTGCTGGTGGGAAATTAGAGTTCAATGTGCCCGTCCAAACACCTACAGCTAGTCTCTCGTTGGATCTCCCCATTCCTTTCCATCTTCCACAAAAACTGCCAAGTGTGACAAACAGGAGGTTAAAGGCACTGACTCTGCAAGTGTGGAGAGTGACAGGAAAGCGTCTTGAACGGCCAACATTAGTTCCAGGGCACGGAAACTGTGATTCATTTTAGGAACTTTGCCTGATCACACGTTGGACAATACTCTGTGTTTCCCATGCACGTTTTAGCTGAAGGAAGAATCCCTTAAACCTGGGGAGTTTGGACCCGTGGAATGGGTTCCATGCAGAATGAATTCAAAGGGGCTGCATTTGCTGTCCCAACCTCAACATTCCTATCAGCCTCTAGTGTCCAGCCTTATGTCTCACATAGCGGTGGGTGTAAATGTGGTAAATCCAGGTTTCATCACGAGCCCTGAATGAATTATTTTAGAATCTCTCTCTCTTTCACTGTCATTGTGTTTTGCTTTTGAATTTTATTTTTATAATAGGAATTGGCTGATTTTCACTGCTGCGTTTATGTCGCTCTACACATGCTTGATTCTCTTATGCAGACATATATATATACATTGGTTTTAAGATTCCTGCCAGTCAGGTCTATTCCTATGCGTTGAATATGGGGTTTTGAGTCCAT
>NW_006772916.1:0-4567 GCF_000442215.2 Lipotes vexillifer | reverse complement strand
TCGATCCCACCACATTTGTAGATCAGATGGCCAGTAGTGGTGGACTTCCCCGAATCTACGTGTCCAATGACAACGATGTTGATGTGGGTCTTCTCCTTTCCCATTTTTGCATAGGTTTAGTGGTGGTTTTCACGACACATGTGTCCTGGCGGCAAACCCATTGTGGAAAAGGCCCCACTTCCTTTTTAAATACTACTTTCCAGAGATGACTACTTCCTGCTATCTAACCTTCCAGACCAGAGGGTTTTCTTTGGTTTAAAGAATCAATGCATCACTTGGGTATACTCAAGGAGTTTGATTTTTATAACCTTTCAGAGGAACTTGACTGATGTTAGGTCATTTTGCATTTCTTAGGAGGAATTAGGACACTTTGGTCGTCTTTTTTATGCTCTGAGAGTTGACAGCATATTCTCTTAGAAACCTATCCAATACATTGTAACTTCTGAGTTTTTATTTCCTTTTATAAGTGAAACAGTATTTTGGTTGTGGTGTGGTGAAAGCCCTGAAAGCTGGAGCTGCGACATGGTTACTGTTCCAGTTATCTGGTGCTTCTTAGCAAACTACTCTAAAATTTAGGGCCTTAAAGCAATTTATTATTATTTCACACAGTTGACAGGCTCATCTGGAAACTGGTGTAGCATCACTTCTTCCATATTGTAATGGTCAAAGCAGTTACCTGCCCAGATTCAAGGAGGCGGGAGTGGGGATGGGGACTGGACTGCATCTCTCAGTCAGAGGCCTAGCAGAGAGTTGGGGGCCATCTTTAATCTTCTACTGGTGGCGTGGCTGATGCCGTGGAAGTCTTGAGAGGGAGAGGTAATAATTACAGAACACCCTTCTTATTACTCATTAGTCTTCTGGGTTAAAATTTACCATGCTTATGGACATGTATACACTGCCGGGCGTGGGGTGGATGGCTGGTTGGGGGCAGCAGCGTGGCACGGGGAGATCAGCTCGGTGCTTTGTGACCGCCTGGAGGGGTGGGAGGGAGGGAGACGTGGCGGGGAGGAGATATGGGAACATGTGTATATGTGTGGCTGGTTCATTTTGTTGTAGAGCAGAAACTAGCACACCATTGTGAAGCAGTTATACTCCAATAAAGATGTTAAAAAAATTTACCATGCTTAGGCACAGCTCCAAGGTAAATTAATTTTGTTGTTGGTGGTAAAGGGGTAGAAAACATGAATAAAATTTGTTTACGGGAAAGGTTTTTAATGATGTAAGAAAGAAAATAAACTCTAGAGGAAGAACGTAAGATTTCCTAGTCCCCACTCCCCTCGAGGAAACATACGTAACTTATTCTTTTAAGAATTGCTGTACTGCTTTTTCTTACTGAGAACGGTGATAACTTGCAGAATTTAAGAAAATGGTTTTTGAAGCAGGTTGATATATTGCATGTGTCATCAAGGGAGACAGGTATGCCAGTCCCCACTTCCTCAGAGACTAAATATATAAATATATATAAATATATAAATATATATAAATATATAAATATATCCTCTTAGACATTGTAAAGTGCTTTGGGAAATGATGATGAAGTGGGTTGAAGCTAGCATGGTTCATAATTTTTCCAACTCTTTGGCTTAAAATGAGCCCCCTTGTTTATCCTTCAAGATGCGTACTTTTTAGAGACTTAATGGGAAGGTTTTTCTTTTCCTGGTTGGATTTTAAAAATGAAATTCTCCTTTTGTAATTTGTTTTGGAACTTGAACTGCCCTGCATTCTGGGGTGTGTGGAGTGTTCTCGTACCCCTCTGTATCTGTGCTTTTGCAGTTTCCTCTGTTACATATCTCTCCCATCACATACCCAGGCCCTTATTAACTACCTGTGAAACTTTTTCTCATTCCACAGTATTCATGCTGGTTTTCATTTGTTCCTCTTACAGCACTGACTTATCAAGTATACGTGTTTGCGTTCATTCTAAACTGTTTGAGCGCTGAGACCATCTCAGTCATCTTTATTGCTTATTGCTTATGCTTTCCTTAAATTTAATGTGTTGAATGAAATGTACTACTAGGTGCACAATATTCCACTAAACCTGAGGCTTAGCAGAAACTAACACTGGAGTGTTATAAAAAAGTAGAAGATGATAATATGAAGAAAGTTACTGAACACCTAATAATGGCAACTGATCTTTCTATAGCGCTATACAAACCATTTCTGCCTAAGTTTAATTGTATACTTTTGCCTTCTCTTGGAGGGTTGCAGATATTTCCTCTCGTTAACAGATGAGTAAAGAGAGTATGGAACTTGCTCAAGCTCACTCATCTAGACGGAGGTGGAGCTAGAACTCAAATCTAGTTACTTAATTGTCTGAGACAATCCTGTAATGTATGCTTGTGATTTTTATTTAGGTAGGTTCTGCTTTAAGAAGAAACAGGATCTGAAGATACAAAATGGATTGAAAGATGATAATTGAATTCTGGGCTTTACTAAAAGAATTTCTTCATTATTTCTAGCAATATATTAACCAGAGATTTAATTTGCAGCAGTTTGATTTCTGTTATCCATCGGCAATATACTGGATGTGAAAGTTCCTTTTTATATTTTGAGACTTTAAGAAGAGTAACTTTTAACTTGTGTAAAGATATTTGCCCAAGTTAACAAGTGCTAACAAAATCTCATCAGTTAGCTTCATACTCGACAGAGTTCTATTATTCTATTAGACAATCAGAGCACTACAGACATGCAAAAAATGATTTGAGTGACTATTTCTCAATTCTCTGTAGTATGGTATGTAATTAGTATCATTCTGCATGCATAAGAGAGAAGTTAATCTATTAATACACAAAGGATGGCTTAGGGAGTAGGTCGACAAACTGCTCCTCAGAGCTAAATCTAGCCAAAGAACTAAGAAATTTTTTATAAGAATCGTTTTATGTTTTAAAATCATTGCAGAAGAGAATAATGCTGTGAATATTATATGAAATTCAAATTTCAGTGTCCGTAAAGTTTCATTGGAACAGTTACCTCATTCATTTACTTAACTGTTGGCAGCTGCTTTCAAGTTCCAGTGGCAGAATTGAATAGTGACAGAGACCATGTGGTCTGAAAAGCTTAAAATATTTACAGAAAAGATTCGCCAACCTGTGCCTTAGGGCATTAGTGCTTAATTTTGTCCTGTGGAACCTCAGTTGAGAAAGGCTAAGCTTACCGATGAAGACACCTGTTCAATTGCTGCGGTAGTTAAGAGTATTTGTATTTAAGAGGAGCACTATATGTATCACAACTGTTTTGAGAATTTGATCCTTCCTTTGCTCTGGAACGATGTTCTTTGGTCACTTGCCTTTGACAGTTGCAGCCTGGATTGGGCACCCAAGTTTTATTTTATTTTAATGTCCTGAGTTTGACTAATTCATTGTATCTGACGCTTTGCAAAGCACTTTTTTTTAATGACTTACATTGAGATTTGCTTTTGAGAAGCGACTAATTGGCAGTTCCAAACTGGACAGATTGAGGCCAGGTAAAGCCTGTAGGTGCCTGTCAGGCAGCAGTGAAGTTAAAAATCACCTGCTGTCAACACTAGGGAATTTTACTACGATTTTCATTTTTTGAAAAAATGAAGGATCATTAGATTCCTGGAGTTGCAGTACTAAATGGGGAAACTGGGTAGTTTGTCTCTGTGGAATGTTCCTTTTGTTTCTGTAGCCTAATCATGAATTACTCTCTGCTGACCTCTTTCTGGCTTTGGTTAAAAATCATTTTTCTGGTAAGTTTGTTAATTAGGAAATGCAGAAATAGAACTGCTTGAGTTGTCATAAACTAGCCATGGAACTTTTAAACGGAAGAGGGCTTGAAGACTTGTCTGAAAAAACAGGGGAGGGATGTTTTTGCTGCCTTAGCGCTGGTAGTTTTGTGTTACATGAAGCTGAAGACAATTACAGATGGGGATAAGGACTGTTGAGGAGAAGGCTGTCGACTTCTTCCTTTCAACTTCTGTTTTGTACGGAACTTTTATAACTTTGATTTAGTTTTGACAAGTGAGGTTCTTCGACATCCTGTTTTCCTGTAGAAGTAGATCTTTAAACAAAAAATCAACTCCAAGGTTTGACAGAAGTCTTAAAGCATATCAGTGAATAGTGTTTTATTATTTGGGTAATCAAAATAAATTGCCTTGCAGGTTGAAGGAATTAGCTCAGATTCTACATTCCTACTGCCCTTCATCAGTAGCAGCAGATGGCCAGAAAGTTGGAGTGAAGATGGTGGGAAAGGTGGGGAGTATAGATCCATCACATCCTAGAGCCAGAGCTGTCCTTTTAGAGTTGCTTTGTGCTAGTTCTCTCTCTCTCTCTCTTTTTTTTTTTTTTTTGGTCTGCCTTCCCCTATCCCTTCTTTGGGGAAGTGGGGTGGTAAGTAATTTATAAACACTTACCTTCCCCAAATGATTTGCCTCATTTAATAATTTATGCTTGTGCCATCAGTATTTTGATTTTGTTTAAAACTTCATCATATTTAAGATGACATAGAGTTGTGGTAGTAGCAGGAAAATGTCCTGAAGGATAGTCAGTGGACTTATAACTTGATATAAGTGCCTGTGGGAGGGATTATGATGGTCCCAAGGAAAGAG
>NW_006772915.1:1394403-1410090 GCF_000442215.2 Lipotes vexillifer | reverse complement strand
ATGTCCATTGACAGACGAATGGATAAAGAAGATGTGGTACATATATACAATGGAATATTACTCTGCTGTAAAACGGAACGATATTGGGTAATTTGTAGAGACATGGATGGATCTAGAGACTGAGTGAAGTAAGTCAGAAAGAGAAAAACAAATATTGTATATTAACGCATATATATGGAACCTAGAAAAATGGTACACATGAACCAGTTTGCAGGGCAGAAATAGAGACACATATGTAGAGAACAAGTGTATTGACACCAAGGGGGTAAAGTGGCAAGGTCGTTGTGGTGGTGTGATGAATTGGGAGATTGGGATTGACATATACACACTAATATGTATGAAATGGATAACTAATAAGAACCTTCTGTATAAAAAAATAAATAAAATAAAATTCAAAAC
Organism: Lipotes vexillifer; assembly: GCF_000442215.2. Taxonomy (NCBI): domain Eukaryota; kingdom Metazoa; phylum Chordata; class Mammalia; order Artiodactyla; family Lipotidae; genus Lipotes; species Lipotes vexillifer. The sequence goes on along the minus strand of NW_006772915.1, from coordinate 1,409,691 downwards.
AAAAATTAGGTACTACACACACAAATAAAAGACAACAATAATGTCAGAATATGTTTGTGATTTTATCTTATATTACTCTGATTAAATGAACATTTTTACTTATGGTTATCACCATTCATTTTGCTTTTCTGAGAAATGTCTGATCATGACTTTTGCCCATTTTTCTATTTGGTCATTTATCTATTTTGTGATTTGCCATTTATTTATCTTAAATAGATTATATTATTTTTACTTCTTTCATTCTCCAGTTTGATAAAAGAGCTCTTATTTTCACAAAGTTAAATGTGTCAGTCTTTTTTTTATAGTTAAAATTTTTATTTTCATGTTTAAGAATTCTTCTTTATCTCGAGGCTAAGAAGTAAAAGTTGATTTTGTTTTAATTTGTGCCATTAGATAGGAGGAGTTCAGGATGAATCTAGGTTTCTAGCTTGGAAAACTGGATAACTGGATGCAAGGTAATTCTATCCACAGAGAAAGAGCACACTAAGTGAAGACCATATTTTAGGAAAGGCAAGGAGGATTATAAACTTAGCTTTGGTCATGTTTGGTTTAAAGTGCATTTGAGCCTTCTATGGTTGATACATCAAGGGAGAATTTGGTTATATGAATCTGGTGCCCATAGGAGATATCAGAGGTAGAGGTGTTACTTATGAATTATTTGTGTGATGGTGGTAAATGAAGCTATAAATATGAATAAGCTCACTTAAAAAGAGAGTAGAGCAGTGACTCTCAACTTGAGGACATTTTGTCCCTCTATCCCTCCCCCACTTCCCAGGATACTTAACAATGTCTGGAGACATTTTTGGTTGCTATGACTGGGGGGATGCATCTAGACTATAGAGGTCAGGTATTGTGCTCAGCAAAGCACAACACACAATATAGATAGTCCCCTCTCTCCCTCCTAAAATAAATTATCCAGCCTCAAATATCAATAGTGCCAAAGTTGAGAAATTTGGGGGAAAAGAAAAGAGGCCTTTGGCCAAATTTTGTGCAGCACTTCGTGGTTGTATAGCAGAATGCAAACTTTCAAATGACACCTAGAAGGAGCAGTCAGTGGTTTAGGAGGAAAACCAAGAGTATTAAATAATGGAAGCCAAGAGGAAAATGTTATCAATGGTGTCAAATGTCACTGAGTTCATCTAAATTGAGGAAGACAAAGTATCATTTAGAGAAACAGAGTGAAAATGAAGGTTTTTGGTGATGCTGTTCTGTGGAATTATGAGGGCAAGAGAGGAGCAGAAGTCAGATTAGAGTCTGTTTAAGAGTGAGTGGGAGATAATGAAATGAAGTTAGCAAGAATAGGTAGCTTTTTCAAGATATTTGGCTGTGAATGAAAGAAGAAAGAGAAGGTATGGAGTGGAGTGAGATTCATTTTTCAAGGGAGAGATTTATGGATATTTAAAAGTCAATAAAGTAGACTCAAAGAAGGAGAAAAGGAGAAATGGATGAGTGATCCTGATAGTACATGAATGAAGATGATGTGTGAGAATTCAAGGCTTGGGGGAAAAGATGACTTTAGGTGGAGGAAGAATGGCTCCCCTAGTGTAACAAGGAAGAAGGAAGGTAGAATGTGTGTATATGCAGGTGTACGTGTACAGGTTAAAGATGAAGACTGCCAATCTAACAACTTCAATTTTTACTCTAAAGTAGGAGACAAGTTCAGTTGCTGAGAACTGGAGAAAGAGTGTGGAGTGAGATATCCAGACTGAAGATAGCTTGAAGTATACATTGTGTTTAATAGAAGAGTTCGTTGATCAGAGAAGTATAACAAGGTCACCCATCTTTCTGTCTCTCTCTCTCTCTCTCTCTCTCTCTCTCTATCTATCCATCTCTCTCTCTCTCTCATCTCTCAGTTTACCAACCTGGAGCACAAATACCTAATACCCAAGTGATATTTGAGTTCCCTCTTAACCATCAACTATAGATGTTTATGACACACAGGACATTATACAGAGGACCTTTCAGTAGAATATTTGTTCTTTGTCTGTTTGTTTTTTCTTCTATTTTAGGACCATATCTCTACACTAAATTTCTAACCTGTTTTACAGTGATCAGGAATATGTTCATGCAAATTCTACCTAAACCCTCTCTTTTAGGCTCTCACTGCTTCATAAATTACCTGACAAGAATGAGAATATACTTTTTCAAAAATTCTCTGCTCATTTATACTCCTCAGCAACCAATGGTGTTCTCATGGTCACCACTGAATTATAAGTTTAGTGAGGTCAGGATTGACCTCAGTTCTGATTCCTTTCAACTACAATCTGTGTGAATGAAACTGAGGCACTTAATTAAACCTGAGCCTTTGTTGATTCATCATTAAATGGATATTGTGACAATTGTCTTTCACAGGGATTGTGAGGATTAACTGCCTGTACATTTGAAGTGATCATACTTCCTGGTTCAGGCTAGCTGTCTTGGTGTGATTATTATCCATGTCTCCTTTCATTCCTTTCCTTCCCTCCTTTCACCTAAGTGTCACCCCTTAAGGTCAGTGGTATATTTATAAATGTTTAGCAGTCAACTCTCCAGGGAGGTAAAAAACTGATTTGCCAATTAACATGGTGAAAATACTCCCACTGTGATCAATTTCAATTTACCTATTGTTTAACTCACAAAGTTCCTGAAAATATATTGGCTCTTATGAGCATATAAGAGCTGGCCTCAGCCACTACTGAGAATGGTTCTCAATCTTGGCTACACATTGTAAAAATGTATGTAGCTTTAAATATAGCAGATCCCATCCTCAGAGATTCTAATGTACAGGTCTTGCATGAGGCCTCAGTATTAGGGTTTTTTAAAGCTTCCCTGGTGATTCTGACATACAGCCAATGTTGAGAAACATATCCTGTATCTACCCAGACTCCAATAAGTGATCAATAAATGGTGGCCATTTTCATTGTATGGGATATTCCTGTGATAATTTTCTTTTCAATTACTTTCTATTCTTTAAAAAAATTTTTTTAAATTTATTTGTTTTATTTATTTATTTTTGGCTGCATTGGATCTTCATTGTGGTATGCGGGCTTCTCATTGCAGTGGCTTCTCTTGTTGCAGAGCACAGGCTGTAGGCACGCGGGCTTCAGTAGTTGTGACTCACAGGCTCGGTAGTTGCGGTGCACCGGTTTAGTTGCTCTGCGGCATGTGGGATCTTCCCGGACCAGGGCTTGAACCTGTGTCCCCTGCATTGGCAGGCAGATTCTTAACCACTGCACCACCAAGGATGTCCACTCTCTCTTCTTTTGCTCAGACTTTGATGTAAATGTTAATTTGTAAATTGAAAAGACTACTTGGAAACAGAATTCTGAAAGACTAGTTGATTTCCATTTCAGGTTTTTCTTCCTGGATTCTTCCCTATCTTAAAACAAATTTGTTCTTCTTTCATGTGTTATGTTAGTCCCCTATTCTCACTATCCCTCCTTTTCTTACTTTTTAACATTACCCATTCTGCAACTCTCCCCTTGGATGTCTTTCATAGAACTTGTAATATGAGAGCAAGAAAGAAAAAATATGAAGGCGACCCAGATGAATAGCAGGGTCATGACTGGGATAAGGCACAATGGAGAGTCCATGCCATGGGTACTGAGGATGAGAAGAAAGCAGTAATTCAACCACAAGCAAGAGAAGGCAAACCATCCTAATGAACTGAGGCCATCTGAAGGGGACAGGGACACCTTGTAATTGATCAGGAAACTTTTGGATATTTTAGAGGATCTAAGCTAGGTGTTAGAAAATGTCTATTCAAAGAAATAAGAGAGAAGGCAGTCAATGTTTTGCTGACCAGCTCACTGAGGAGAAGTCACAATAAATTCTAAGATAAAAGATTTTCATTTTAAAATACTTGAAACTCCCTTTCTTCACTTTAGAGATAGACAATTTATTATGGTGAATTACTCCCCACAACATTTTTTCTTTAAGCTTTATAAATTACTTTCCTAGTGGAGACATATTGTCTATAAAGTTTTCTGGATATTTCCATAAAATACTGATTTTAGGAAAAAACTGATAAAAGCAGAATACCTTGAAGGTTGGATATATGAGATCAACAACCCAAGGTTTGGGAGATTTCACATCCTAGGCAGTTAGGGAACCAGCAACATCAATATCACCTGTGAACTTGTTAGAGATGCAAATTCTAGAGCCCCACCTTAGACGTACTGAATCAGAATTTTTAGGGAAGAATCTGCATTTTACCTAAACCTTCAGGGGATTCTGGTACGTGCTAAAGTTGGAGAAATGCAACTTTACACAGTTACAGTACATTAGGAGACTTCTCTAAAGATGTCTTCATTCGATTGTGAACTACTGACATATTTTAGGCAACCACTTACCTGGTTTTCTGAGCCATATTAAGTTATCCCCATCCAAGATAAAGGTATCTCAGAGATAGAAAGCTGTGACATTTGATGCTCTTAAACAAAGAGAAATACTAAGTTATCAGTGTCCTTCCCCCAAAGGCCTGATACTAACTTCTGTCATATTTAGATCTCCACTGCCTTGTCATGGTAACCAAGATATTATTTAAAAACTTCAACCTAGCTTTGCAAACATAAAAAAACCAAAGATATAAATTCTTGAGAAACTTTCTGTGGTATAAACAAGGGAGCCTGGTTTATATCAATAATCAGTATAGGAAAAAACAAGATAAGACAATGGCATTTATTATTTATCAGAAATTGGTGATTTAGTTCATTGATTTTGTAATTCAATCTTCCCCACAACGTTTGGAGTAGGTATTATTGTTCCCATTGAGCAGGTTAAAAAATTGAGGTTATGCATAGAGTAATTGGCAGGGCCAAGATGAAAACCCAAGTTGTTCTCTTTCAATGAAACATAATAACTTCATATAGCCCCAGTTAAATTAATACATGAGGCTTTTGAGGGAGAAGCAATTCCAGCTATCGAAACATTGACTCCAGAGTTTAAAAACTGAGTGTGTTTTCATTCTTTTGTTATTCTTCCTTTGTAATGCTGAACACAGCAGGAACCACAAATTATTTCTAGTATGGTCCCCACTCTCAAGCAACAAGTGTTGGTTTAAAATGAACTAGAAGACAATACAAAATAACTGAAACAAGTTCCCATATGTGTGACACAGATGCAAAGGACTTGGGAAATCTGGAAAGGAGAAAGAGGTCAGTGTGGCCTAAAGGCCTTGAGGCAGGATTTGTGGAAGAAGTAGGAATAAGACAGGGTTTTGGAGCTAAGAAATATTTAGACAGCTGGAGGAAGGCAGGCCCTGAGAGCTGCTTCTTGGCTAAGCAGATTTGTAATACAGCAGATCTTGTTCAATATGGAGATGATGAGATTAGGTGATTATTTCCTTCCTTCCAAGGGGAATTTATTGAATGGTGGACTCCTGCAACTTCTCAGGATGCAAGATACTGCACAGGTTCCACTTGGACCATTAACAACACACAAGTTAATTCTCTGAGTAGAGAAGTGAGTTAAGATTGTTCAGTGACCATCCTTTGAAAGGAGTCAGAATTACATTTCTTTTGATTCATGTTTCATTCTTAACAGAAATGTAATGTTAGGAAAGCTAACACATTCTGTTTTTCAGTATCAAGTGGACGTCTTCTAGCTGGATCTATTTATCTGTTTTATTTAAAAATTTCCTGCATACCTATGTTATTCTCAGGATAGAAAAATATACTACAAAGAGCAAGGTTTTTGAAGTCAGGTAGAATTAAGAGTAGTCACAGCCATTGACTTTAACTTCTAGTCTGCTAGACACCATGCTGAGTGGAAACTGAGGCTGCAAAGGGCAAGACACTTGTCCCAGAGTATGCAGTGGCAATTCCTGGTTCAAACAGGCTTACTTAAAATCCCTTAACCACTATTCTAACTTCTCAGCATGATTCCAGACATCAATGTTGGGTGAGCTTAGGCAAGTAAGTCAACTAAGCTTCAGTTTTATCATCTGGTTGGTGAAGACACACGAAACCTTCTCAAATGACTCTGAGAATCATGTGAGAAAATATGGGCAAAGCCCCTCATCCAGTTACCTGCTTACAGATACTTAGTGAGGGAGCATCTAATTCTCACGGCATCGTCACCTTCTCCTGCACAGACCAGACAACTAGTTTACCCAGATGATGCCATCAGAGAATGGTATCTTCTTTGCTTCTAAACTTAGTGGCCCAGAAATAAAGGAAGGGCTGCTCTGACATGTTATTGCTTTGATTTTATTTTACCTCAGGGAGTTAAAAGAATGACCATCCATTATGGTAATATCAAATGGGGGAGGGATACATTTCCTATGAACTTCCATTTCTCTTAGATTCTCAGGCTTTCAAGATTTATTCCTAAAATGTGAGCTTTGATATTTTATCAGCCCTTCAGACACTTACTCATCAAGGGTCTCTAAAGAACATTCCTCACCAGGAATTAAGTTATTTTTTAAAAAACTATATTGCTAATTTTTCTACTGTGGGATATAGAAAAGAAAAAGTCCAGTTCTTTTTTCTTTTTAGAGCAGCTGTGTCCCTACACCACTGGCAGCTGCTTTCCAAATTGCCCAGCCATTAAGTAATTATTTCCTCATCATAATAGCAGCTGGGAGAGATAGCCTCCCTCCCTAATACAACCCCCACTTCCTTCTGCTTCCACCTCCACCCTGCCTTGAGATGGGTCAGGCCTATAGAAGTATAGTATTGGTTTTCTTCTTATAATTGAAGGTTGTGACTAAGCATTCTGATTGCTTATTATTTTTCAACAGCCCTTAAAGGCACTGAAGGAATGACTTAGCAGTGTGAGATGTTAGATCTGGAAGCAACAGGATATATTATCTAGGACACTTCCTTTCTTTTATTGGAAAGGAACTTAAGTTCAGAGAAGTGGTTCATTCAAGGTCCTACTTAGCAAGTGGCAGAGCTGTCTTGGATTCAAGTCTTAACATTTCATTGGAGTGTTTTCTCCACTACTCCATGGAAATGGGTGTGGACCACGAACTTGCTTCACCTTCCTAATAGACATCTACTCTCTGATGTCAGAAGAATTATATACAATGAGTGATGTTTTCTCTTATTGTAGAAAGGAAGAGGATAATGTTGAGATTTTCCAATCTGCATATACTTTTTTTGGATAATTGACATATAACATTGTTAGTTTCTGGTATACAATATAATGGTTCAATATTTATGTACATTATGAAATGATCACCACAACAAACCTAATTAATATCCATCACCACATATAGTTAAAATTTTTTTCTTACAATGAGAACTTTTAAGATTTACTCTCTCAGCAACTTTCAAATATACAATATTGTTAACTATAGTCACAATGCTGTACATTACATTGCCATGATTCATTTATTTTATAGCTAGAAGTTTATACCTTTTGACCACCTTCACCTATTTTGCTCACTCTCTTCTCCCCACCTCTGGCAACTACCAATCTGTTCTCTGTATCTATGATTCGTTTTGTTGTTTTTTTAAATTTTTAATTCCACATGTAAGTGAGATCATATAGTATTTGTCTTTCTCCGATGTACTTCATTTAGCATAATAACTTCAAATATATCCATGTCATCCCAAAGAGGATTTTCTTCCTCTTTATGGCTCAATAATATTCCATGGAATATTATATATATTATACACACACACACGTATATATATATATATATATATATATATATATATATATATATATATACCATATTTTCTTTATTCATCTGTCCATTGATGGGCAGTTAGGATGTTTCCATATATTGGCTATTGTGAATAATGCTGCAATAAATATGGGAGTACAGATATCTTTTTGAGTTAGTGTGTTTTGTTGTTGTTGTTGTTGTTTTTGCGGTATGTGGGCCTCTCACTGTTGCGGCCTCTCCCGTTGCGGAGCACAGGCTCTGGACGTGCAAGCTCAGCGGCCATGGCTCACGGGCCCAGCTGCTCTGCGGCATGTGGGATCCTCCTGGACCGGGGCACGAACCCGTGTCCCCTGCATCGGCAGGCGGACTCTCAACCACTGCGCCACCAGGGAAGCCCTGAGTTATTATTTTAATTTCCCTCAGATTAAATACCCAGAAGTGAAATTGCTGGATAATATGGTAGTTTCATTTTTAACTTTTTACTTGTACTCAAAGATATCATTAATATCCATATCATCAGCTCACCCCCAAACCCAGTCAAAGTCAAGTAAATTTCACATTTTACAGGTAAACAGAAAACTTTAGAACATTCTTCCAACCACTTCCAACAACTACTAGCTGCCTGTATTTGGAGTTCAATCAACTTTAAGTTCCTCCGCTACCAATCCCTTTTCTATCTCAATATTTTTACTTCCAAACTCCTCCAAAATAGTGATTTCTCAATGTATGCCAATTATTTCCCATAAAACTGGAAAAAATTTACTAAATAATTTTAAAAAGTAGTGATTTCTCCCTTGGATGCCTTTCACATTGGTCTGATCCAGGGTCCATAGTATGTAGTCCACAGAGCCATGGCATGTATTCTAAGGATCCAGCAGTGGGGACGGCACTTGTTTAAAATGCAGATTCTGGGGCGGAGTCAAGATGGTGGTGTGGGAAGATGCAGAGTTTGTGTCTCCCCACAACTAGGGCACCTGATGGTGGGGACCTCAACACCCAAGGACATGGGAGGAACCCTCAAGCGAACTGGTAGGATGTGGCGGGACTGGGGCCGGAGAGGAGAAGTGGAGGCAGGACAGGACCAGCAGCCATGAGGGGTGGCTGAGAGGGGCGAGGGGTTCCCATGCCTAGAGGGACCCTCAGTGGCTCAGATCAGGGAGGAGCATGCCCAGAGTTTCCCCGACCCAATCGGGCAGGGAAGTCTGCCTGGCTCTCAGGCCAGGTCCTACATCCACAGAGGCCCCCTCCAGGCTGTGCTGGTCCTGGGGGCATAGGAGGGAGGCCAGGGGAGCGCAAGAGAGGCAGGTGGGAAGGGCCCTCCAGGACCAGAGGAGTGGGAAAGGAGCACAGGGCATTGGCCCCACCCACTTGAGCCTGGAAAACCTACTGAGCTCCCTGGCTGGGTCTCCTGTCCTCCAATGTCCTGCATTGGTCCTGGGGGCATAGGAGGGAGTCAGAGGGAGAGCAGGAGAAGCAGGTGGGAAAGATCCTCCAGGACTAGAGGAGCAAGAGAGGAGTGGAGGACGTTTGCTTCATCCACTCAAGTCTGGGAAGCCTTCTGGGCCCCCAGGTGGGGTCTTCTGCCCTCTGAGAACAGAGGTGGGAGGTATTCCAGAGCCCCTTCTGTTCCATTGAGCCTAAGCCCCAATCCCCACACCTCCCAGGGCCTTTTCCAGCCCTGTGGGTTCTAAGCATAGGCCCCACCCACCACCCAAACCCCATCCCTGCTTAGGCCCCACCCTCCACAGCCAAGGCCTTTTCTACCTTTTTGTTTTTGTCCCCTCCTCTTTTTTACTATTGTTGTTCTGTTTTACCTTCCAGTTGTTGTTTCATCTACAGTTTTATTTTTATATTCTTTCTAACATAGCTGTTAATTTCCTAGTCTAATTTTACTTTTTACTTTGTTATTGTTCTCCTTTTTTTTTTTTTTTTTTTGCCGCCCTGCATGGCTTGCAGAATCTTGGCTCACAAGCCAGGGCTCAGGCTTCAGCCTGTGGTGGGAGCTCTGAGTCTGAACCATTGGACTAACAGAGAACCTCGGATCCCAGGGAATATTCATTGCAGTGAGGTCTCCCAAGGCCCTCATCTTGGCACCAAGACCCAGCTCTGCTCAACAGCCTACAAACTCCAGTGTTGGAAGCCTCAGGCCAAACAACCAGTAAATCAGGAAAACAATCCCACTCATAAAAAAAAAAAAAAAAGAGGTGTCAAAAAATATGTCACAATGAAGGACCAAGGTAAAAACCTACAAGACCAAATAAATGAAGAGGAAATAGGCAACCTACCTGAAAAAGAATTCAGAGTAATGATAGTAAAGATGATCCAGAATCTCGGAAATAGAACGGAGGCACAGATTGAGAAAATACAAGAACTGTTTAACAAAGATCTAGAAGAATGAAAGAACAAACAAACAGAGGTGAACAACACAATAACTGAAATGAAAAATACACTAGAAGGAATCAATAACAGAATAACTGAGGCAGAAGAATGCATAAGTGAGCTGGAAGACAAAATGGTGAAAATAACTGCCTACGAGCAGAATAAAGAAAAAAGAATGAGAAGAATTGAAGACAATCTCAGAGACTAAACACACCAATGTTCGAATTATAGGGGTCCCACAAGAAGAAGAGAAAAAGAAAGGGCCTGAGAAAATATTTGAAGAGATGATAGTGTAAAACTTCTCTAACATGGGAAACGTAATAGTCACCCAGGTCCAGGAAGTACAGAGAGTCCCATACAGGATAAATCCTAGGAGAAACACACCAAGACACATATTAATCAAACTAACAAAAATTAAATTCAAAAAAAAATATTAAAAGCATCAAGGGAAAAACAAAAAATAACATACAATGGAATTCCCATAAGGCTATCAGCTAATTTTTCAGCAGAAACTCTGCAGGCCAGAAGGGTGTGGCAGAATATACTTAAAGTGACAAAAGAGAAAAACCTACAACCAAGATTGCTCTATTATGCAGCAAGGATCTCATTCAATTTCGATGGAGAAATCAAAAGCTTTTCAGACAAGCAAAAGCTAAGAGAATTCAGCACCACCAAAACAGCTTTACAACAAATGCTAAAGAAAATTCTCTAGGCGAGAAACACAAGAGAAGAAAAAGACCCACAAAAACAAATCTAAAACAATTAAGAAAATAGTAACAGGAAGGTACATATCAATAATAACCTTGAATGTAAATGGATTAAATGCCCCAACCAAAAGACACAGACTGGATGAATGGATACAAAAACAAGACTCATATATATGCTGTCTATGAGACACCCACTTCAGACCTACGGACACATACAGACTGAAAGTGAGGGGATGGAAAAAGATATTCCATGCAAAAGGAAATCAAAAGAAATCTGGAGTAGCAATACTTATATCAGATAAAATAGACTTTAAAATAAAGACTGTTTCAAGAGATAAGGAAGGACACTACATAATGATCAAGGGATCAATCCAAGAAGAAGATATAACAATTATAAATGTTTATGCACCCAACATAGGAGCACCTCAATAAATAAGGCAAATACTAACAACCATGAAAGGGGAAACTGACAGTAACACAATAATAGTAGGGGACTTAAACACCCCACTTACACCAATGGACAGATCATCAAAACAGAAAATAAATAAGGAGACACAAGCCTTAAATGACACAATAGACCAGATAGACTTAATTGATATTTATAGAACATTCCACCTGAAAGTGGCATAATATACTTCCTTCTCAAGTGCACATGGAACATTCTCCAGGATAGGTCACAACTTGGGTCACAAATCAAGCCTCGGATAATTTAAGAAAATTGAAATTGTATCAAGCATCTTTTCTGACCACAACGCTATAAGATTGGAAATTAATTACAGGAAAATAACTTAAAAAAACACAAATGCATGGAGGCTAAACAGTATGTTACTAAATAACCAAGAGATCACTGAAGAAGTCAAAGAAGAAATTTAAAAAATACATAGAAAAAAATGACAACAAAGATGCAACGACCTAAAACCTATGGGATGCAGCAAAAGCAGTTCTAAAAGGGAAGTTTATAGCAATTCAATCTCACCTCAAGAAACAAGAAAAATCTCAAATAAACAAGCAAAACCTTCAAATTGTTTTGAATCCCAAAAACAATCAAAAGCAACTAGAGAAAGAAGAACAAAGAAAACCCAAAGTCATTAGAAGGAAAGAAATCATAAAGATCAGAGCAGAAATAAATAAAATAGAAACAAAGAAAATAATCGCAAAGATCAATAAAACTAAAAGCTGGTTCTTTGAGAAGATAAATAAAATTGATAAACCCTTACCAGATTCATCAAGAAAAAAAGGGAGAGGATGCAAATCAATAAAATTAGAAATGGAAAATGAGAAATCACAACTGACACCACAGAAATACAAAAGATTATAAGAGACTATTACAAACAACTATATGCCAATAAATGGACACCCATGAAGACATGGACAAGACCTTAGAAAAGTACAGATTTCCAAGACTGAACCAGGAAGAATTAGAAAATATAAACAGACCTATCACAAGTAATGAAATTGAAACTGTAATTAAAAATCTTCCAGCAAAGAAAAGTCCAGGACCAGACGGCTTCACAAGTGAATTCTAACAAACTTTTAGAGAAGAGCTAACACTGATCCTTCTCAAATTCTTCCAAAAAATTCCAACACTCCCAAATTCATTCTATGAAGCCACCATCACCCTGATACCAAAACCAGAAAAAGATATCACCAAAAAAGAAAATTATAGACCATTATCACTGATGAACATAGGTGCAAAAATCCTCAACAAAATACTAGCAAACAGAATCCAACATCACATTAAAAGGATCATACATCATGATCAAGTGAGATTTACCCCGGACATGAAAAGATTCTTCAAATCAATCAATGTGATACAACATATTAACAAATTAAGGACTGAAAACCATATGATCATCTCAATAGATGCAGAAAAAGTTTTTGACAAAATTTAGCACCTATTTATGTTAAAAATTCTCCAGAAAATGGACATAGAGGGATCCTACCTCAACATAATAAAGGCCATATATGAGAAACCCACAGCAAACATCATACTCAGTGGTGAAAAACTGAAAGCATTTCCACAAAGATCAGGAAGAAGACAAGGATATCCACTCTCACCACTCTTATTCAAAATAGTTTTGGAAGTCCTAGCCACAGCAATCAGAGAAGAAAAAGAAATAAAAGGAATACAAATTGGAAAAGAAGAAGTAAAGCTGTCACTGTTTGCAGATGACGTGATACTATACATCAAAAGTCCTAAAGATGCCTCCAGAAAACTAGTAGAACTAATCCATGAATTTGGTAAGTTTGCAGAATACAAAATTAATGCACAAAAATCTCTGGCATTTCTATGCACTAACAATGAAATATCAGAAAGAGAAATTAGGGAAACAATACCATTTACCATTGCAACAAAAATAATAAAATATCTAGGAATAAACCTACCTAAGGAGGTGAAAAACTTGTACTCAGAAAAGTATACAGATGGAGAAATATACCATGTTCTTGGATTAGAAGAATCAATACTGTGAAAATGACTATACTACCCAAAGTGATTCAGTGCAATCCCCATCAAACTACCAATGGCATTCTTTACAGATTTAGAACAAAAATGTTTACAATTCGTATGGAAACACAAAAGACCCCTAATAGCTAAAGCAATCATGAGAAAAAAAAACGGAGCTGGAGGAATCAGGCTCCCAGACTTCAAATTATACTACAAAGCTACAGTAATCAAGACAGTATGGCACTGGCGCAAAAACAGAACTATAGCTCAATGGTACAGGATAGAGACTTGTACCACAATGCTCACTGCAGTACTATTTAAAATAGCCAGGACTTGGAAGCAACCTAACTGTCCATCAACAGATGAATAGATAAAGAAGATGTGGCACATATATACAATGGAATATTACTCAGCCATAAAAAGAAACAAAATTGAGTTATTTGTTGTGAGGTGGATGGACATAGAGTCTGTCATACAGAGTGAAGTAAGCCAGAAAGAGAAAAATAAATACCATATGCTAACACATATATATGGAATCTAAAAAAAAAAATTGGTTCTGATGAACCTAGTGGCAGGACAGGCATAAAGACGCAGACATAGAGAATGGTGTTGAGGACATGGGGAGGGGAAAGGGTCATGGGACAAAATGTGAGAGTAGCATTGACATATATACACTACCAAATGTAAAACAGATAGCTAGTGGGAAGCAGCTGCATAGCACAAGGAGATCAGCTCAGTGCTTTATGACCACCTAGAGGGGTGAGTTAGGGAGGGTGGGAGGGAGGCTCAAGAAGGAGGGGATATGGGGATATATGTATGCATATAGCTGATTCACTTTGTTGTACAACAGAAACTAACACAGTATTGTGAAGCAATTATACTCCAATAAAGATCTATTAAAAAGAAAGTGGATAAGGGGGGACATCCCTGGTGGTGAAGTGGTGAAGAATCTTCCTGCCAGTTCAGGGGACATGGTTTTGATCCCTGGTCCACAAATATCCCACATGCCATGGAGCAGCTAAGCCCGTGCACCACAACTACTGAAGCCCACACACCTAGAGCCCATGCTCCATAACAAGAGAATCCACCAAAATGAGAAGCCCACACACAGCAACAAAGACCCAATGAAGCCAAAAAATAAAAATAAAATAAAATGCAGATTCCCAGGCCCCTCCCAGACATACTGAATTCTGATTTCTGGGCTGTGGAGGGGACAAGTCAGAAATAGGAATAGGTGTAAATTTTCCCTTCTGCATCTGCCTCTATAACTTCAGGTAATCCACCTAATATATAAATGGGGTAACTTTAATGTTAAAAAGGCAATCAGCTAGATCCAATGGTCCCTCTGCATCTTTGTACAATACTTCATGACTCCCCACTCACTACAAATCCCCAGGTACCCTGAGTGCTTTGGGATCTAACAGCTAGTCCTCATAGGGTCTTCTATCAATATTTTGGTTTCTACATGCATGCCCACTCCTACAAAACACTTGTAGACAGCATCTCTCCACGAGAACATCTCTGCTTTGCCCAAAGTACCTACTCCTGATGGTCTCATAGGTGTGAGAACCCCCAGGTGTTCCAGTGACACTATACTCCCTTCTGCCATCACCACATGGTAAGGTTCATGAAGAAGGATCCTGTCTCCAGCTTGGGGTTGCACATTGTTACTGATCTCAGGTTTTTCACTCCTGGTCCCTGGGTTTCACAAAGTCCCTTGTAAGAATCACTTGCTGGGACTTCCCTCATGGTCCAGTGGGTAAGACTCCATGTTCCTAATGCAGGGAGCCCAGGTTCAATCCGTGATCAGGGAACTAGATCCCACATGCATGCTGCAACTAAGTTCGCATGCCACAACTAAAAGATCCTGCATGCCGCAGCAGAGATCCTGTGTGCTGCAGCTAAGACCCAGCACAGACAAATAAATAACTAAATATTAAAAAAGAAAAAGTAATAACTTGCTGAGCTTCCATGCCTAGCCCTTCCTCTCTATAGGGCTCTGACTGGAGTCAAGGAGCATGCTTTCCTATTTGCCCATAGCTCAACCTCTGATCCCAACAAAAAACCACAACCACAAATGCCTTTTTTTGGGTCCCTCTCCCCCACACCTCCATACAGATAAATGGCTTTTCCATAGACCCAGAAATCAGTGGAAAGAG
>NW_006772915.1:1373924-1394386 GCF_000442215.2 Lipotes vexillifer | reverse complement strand
GAAAGAGTGAATCCTAGTTATTGAAATATTCCACTCTATCACCTTCACTTGCAGAGTTTCATTATTTAAAAAATTGCCTTGTGCCTTATATCCCCATTTTATTTTTATACATTTACTATTACATATATTTGGGTGAAACGTGGAACAAAATACTAACAGAATAGGAGAAATGTAACAGGAACCTGTAAAAGGACAGATACAAAGTCAAGAACATGAGCCAATTCTAAGCAACAACAATAAAAGAATAGAGAAATAGAACCAGAAGTACTGAATAAACGTGGATAGAATAAGTCAACAAGAAAGCGTGAAAAGAGATGGGGAACAGGCAAAAGCATAATGATAAAATTAGCTAATATTTACTAAGCAATATCAGACCCTGTGCTATGTGCTTTACCTGTAAATCTTAGTTAAGCACCACAAAAACTGTATCAAATTAACACTATCTTTATTTCCATTTTGTATTAGGCAAGTGAATCTCAGTCAGGCTTGGTGCACACAGTTTACTGCTATTAAGATATCAAAATACTGCCATGTTTGATGCCAGTGATGCTACTTGACACTCTCCTGTATTCCCACTACTCAAGTCCCGACCCTGGGTCACCTCCCCTTTGACCCCTGTTGGCCCCTTCCCTTCTATGCTTTTCCGTGATCCAGTAACTCAAAGTTTAATGCTCTGCACGGCAGGAATCTTCAGTATCTGCTCCTGGGTTATGCTGCTATCTGGTCATGCCTCACCGATTTTATACATTTTAATCATCAGCTTGACTAGAAGTTAAATTTTCCAGCTGCTATGTGGTAAACTAGGATTTGAACTAAGACAGGTAGATTACTGGCAAAAACAAAAGCCAGATGGAGTATGTTCAACAAAACCATAGAAATGATGAACTGAATTTGTTAAAAAAAAATTTAAAATAGTTGCATGATGACCATTTTTATTTTTTGAAAAGTCAAAGTGTCAGATAGGAACTAGGAAATGAACAGCGACCCCTCCCCCATCCTTTTCAGCCAATGAGAAAACAGATTCCATGGTTTTCATAGTCATCACACTGGGTATGCCAAGGCTAGAGACTGTCAGATGTCCCTTCTCTACTCTCTCCAGCCTTACGAGGATTAGGAAATTATTTTCTGTACGGTGTTGATAGTCAATGGCAGAGACCATGATAGTAACATACTAGAAAAAAGAGCAATTGAAATAAATGCAAATGCAGCAGATGTGCTTAAATTAAAGAAATGGCAATAAAAAATTGAGTTAGAAAATATTAAGCCTTAGTTACAGCATCAAACAATGTACATACTTCTCCCCAACCTTTAAATCTAGGTCTCTAAGTGAGAAAAATACATTAGGCAGACCTGATAATGAAAATCTGTGTTCCATAATTTGCAACCTCCTGGCTATGTTACGCCAAGTGCATGTTGAACAAGGCATTCTTCACCGTAATTGCACGTGATTTCTCCCCATTCTAATTGCGTTTTGAAAATACATCTTTCTGTCTCACTCAGGCACACCCAGATCACTTTGCTTTTCCCCTAAAGCATAGCAGTAAAACACAACAAAACTGATGAGTTTCTATTTTTTCTGTGCACCCAGGAATCCTGAATGGAAATATAATGGGGACTGGCAAGCACTTTTTTCTGTGACACCCCATGTCAAATATTAGGATTTCTTACTTGTTTCCAAGGTTAGGATTGCAAAAAATAGAAACATGACACACAAAGATAAATGTTTAAGACAGTGATTCTCCACCAAGGGTGATTTTGCCCACCCTCCGTATATATCTGGCAATACCTGGTGACATTTTTGGTTGTCCAAATGGGAGGAGGCTACTGGCATGTAGTGAGTAAAGACCAGAGATGCTGACAACTTTCATACAATGCTCAGGACAGTCCATCCAAAAAAAGAAATATTCTGCCTCAAATGTTAATAGTAATAGTGTCTAAGTTAAGAAACTCTGGTCTAAGGTATTATTAAAAGCCAATTGGTTAAACTCATCCATCATGACACATTGCTCGTACCCTCGTACACGAAAAGTCAAAGAATTTTATTTGAAAAGACTATTGTTTTATGTGAAGAAAATATATACAGTGTGTCCTTGTCTATGGGAGCCTTATTCTACCAGTGCCCTTGCTACATGAATCGTAGCCCTAGAAATCATGGTGGTCTCCTCTACTTGGAAAGATGAGATCAGTACTTAAACATGAGTCTGGAGGCCAAGCCAGGGCAAAGATAGCTTAGTCAAGTCAACAACAGAAGGGGGTAGTGGCAGCAAAGTCCTTAGAGAGCATCAAGAGGAACAGACTGATATCTCAAATTTAAAGGAGCAGGAAAAGTCCAAAGGTGGGTGTGTGAGTGGTAAGGCCAAGGTTTCTGAGCATGATCAAACCAGTGTGGAATGACAGCCTGCAGCAATCAAAGGCTTTGAGACAGCTAGCCATATAACATATGTATTGCATATATAATTATAACAATATATAATATAATATAATAAAGTAATCAGTATAATTATATTTTATATTTCAGTTTTATAGCGGAGGAAACCAAAGCTCAGAGAACTTAAATATTTTTCATAAGGTTACAAAGTTATTATGAGGCAGTAAATGTTTTACTACCATGAAATGAGAAAGACCTTCCCTCCCTTTAAGCTCTAGCACTTTGCTCACATGCTCACTTAGCTTATTATCATATTCTTCATATGGCCATTTGTCTCCCATTTCATCTTTTTTGTATTTTTTTCAAAAACACCTACCACATCTTCCTTGCCTCAGTTACCTGTGTCTGTTCCTTACTGGAAGGAGGATGCCCGTCCTATACTGTGCGTGTCCCTCCTCAGGGCCGGCATTGACTGAATGGAATTGAAAAGTGAGATTTTTGACAACAGAAATACAAATAAAAATAAATGTGTACCTGGGTAACATACAGTTACATTCTTTTTTATATATTACTCCTGGTATTTATCATATTCTCTTCATTTTTTTTCTCCAAAGGAAATTGGAAAAAATAAGCAAGAAATTCTAAAACATTATTTTGCTGGGAAATTATTATTTAATTATTTTTAAATTTTAATTTTATACAGAGCTTTTTGGATGGGTACAGCTACAGGAAAAATGATCAAAATGATGAGTGAGGATACATTTGATATGGGTTTCTACTCAGACTTCACTATTTGAGTCCCCTGGGCTCTTAGAGGCTCAGAGCAACCCAGGATGGAAAGAAACTGGGTAAATTCAGTGAACGTAATTGCACTGTGAGGTGACTTTTCTCCCAAACAAATGGCATTTAAAAAGTATTCCTAATGTCAGTAACTTTTACCCTAAAGGACTTACTTACAGCAGAACTCCTAAGACTTAGGTAGAGGAAACATTTGAAAGGAAGAGAAATTTTTTTATTAAGGTCCCAAACTCACTTTTTGTGTATGAGCTATTAAAAAATGAAAGAACATGGAGGAATCTTAAATGCATATTACTAAGTGAAAGAAGCCAATCCAAAAAGGCTACATACTGTAGGATTCCAATATGACATTCTGGAAAAGGCAAAATTAGGAAGACAGTAAAAAGATTAGCGGTTGCCAGGTGTTGAGTCAAGGGAGGGGTGAGGAGGTGCAGCACAGAGAACTTTTCGGGCAGTGAAACACTATGCATGATTCCATAATGATGGATACAGGTCATTATACTTCTGTCCAAACCCATAGCATGTACAACAATGAGTCAATCCTAATGTAAACTATGCACTTTGGATGGTTATAATGTGCCAATGTAGGTTCATCAGTTGTAACAAATGTACCACTCTGGTGAAGGATATTGGTAACAGGTGAGGCTATTGCATGGGGGGTAGGGGGAATATGGGAAATCTCTGTACCTTCCCCTCAAATTTGCTGTGAACCTAAACTGCTCTTTAAAAGAAATCCTAATAATTGTTTTAAAAGAATAGCTTGTGGGGGAATTGGACAGAAGCAGGAATACAAATTAGGAGGCTGGTACAATAATGCAGGCAAGAGTCAAGGGGTTTGGCTCAGACGAGGAGTTTCTAAGTGTTTGGATTCTATTGAAAATAGAATAAGCACAGTAAGGGACTCCCTCCCTTTTGTTCACATAATAATTTACATATTTGTAATTTATTAATTTCTAAATGTATATGGAAATATTCTTAGCTCAAGCTGCTATAACAAATGACCACAGACTGGGTGGCTTAAACAACAAGCATTCATTTCTCACAGTTCTGGAGGCTGAAAGTCCAAGGTCAGGATGTCAGCATGATTGGGTTCTTGGGGGGTGAGTACCCTCTTCTTGGTTTATAGATGACTGTCTTCTTGCTGTATCTTCATATGGTGGATAGAGAGCCAGATAGCTCACTGGCCTTTGCTTATAAAGGCACAAATCTCATTTATGAGGTCTCTGCCCACATGACAATTATCTCCCTAACATCCCACCTCCAAATATCATCACCACGGGATTAGGGTTTCAATATATAAATCTGGGGGAGATACAAACATTAAGTCCATTGCATATTTTATTTAATCATATGTTTATTTGTCTTTTTCCACTGAAAACTGTACTGTAACTTAATGGCACAAAATTATGTCTTTTTCACCCTCCTGGAATAGGGTTTAACTTATTACTATGCACTTGATGAAAGGGAAATACAGTTTTTCCTAGCATTAAGCTTTGTGCTATGGAGGTACCACTGCAAGAAGATAAGTGGCTGACTTAAGTTAACTGTCAATATAGTAAGGAAGAGCACAGAAATGAGTAATATTGTTAAGCATTTTGGTCTAAAATTGCTAAAGCCAGTGATTTGAAAATTATTTTGGTGAGATGAAAGTAAGAGTTTAATAAACTCTTTAGGATATTAAGTATTCCATATGATATAATCAGAGTGCAGGCAAATCAAGAGACAAAGGATAAAAGATAACTTACTGCAAAAAAAGTGTTGCCTCCAAGGGTGTATAAGGATATTAGCATATTGGAGTGTATGTGCTTAGATCTTCTCATTGATATAGTAAGCAATTCAGTTTTAGGCCATTTCCATCTTTTATTATCATTTTTATCAGGACTATCAAACACCAGGAGGGTAATGCTTTTTCTGTCTGAATATTGTGTTCAAGATTGTTGATTTTTTTCGGTATTCTACAGTTTGTCTTTTCAATTTTCATGGATTTGCCATTTTATGAGCCTTCAGGTGAAAAGGAGGCTTTGAACAGTTTTTTCCAAGAACACTGGAGAATAAGAAGAATGAGATCCTATCTCAAATTGGCGAGAAATACTTTTAGGATACATTTCTGAAACAACTATCTAACAATTGAGAGCCAAATGAAGTTAAATCTTTACCTCATATCTTATACAAAACTTAATTACCAATGAATCAAACATAAATATGTAAAAGGATTTAACTAACTATTAGTGAATTTTTTCATAAATTTGAAAGGCCGATGCAGATTTAAAAATAAAAATATTTATGAATTTAAATATGTATATTAAAATATTTCTATGCAAAACACCATGATAATATAAAATACAAGGGGCATAGTTAGAAACAGGAGAGATACATGGGAGGATGATGGGGAAGAAACTCTTCTTGGTTTATAGACAGCTGCCTTTTTGCTGTATCCTCACATGGCTGAAGAAGAGCCAGCTAGTTTCTGGTCTCTTCTTATAAAGGTATTAATCTTATTCATGAGGGTTTGAGAGGGTGGAAGAATCAGAGGGAAGAGGGGAGAAGGAGAGAAAGAGAGAGAGAGAAAGAGAGAGAACAGAAAATCTTTTCAAAAAGTTTGTACAGAGAGAGAGAGAGAGAAAGAAATAGAGTGGTCTTTCAAGGAGGATGTGGAAGGTGAAAGTTTTTTTTTTTTTTAAAGAAGAGTCTTAATGCTTAAAAGTCAAATGGGAGGATGCAGTTAAGAGGCTAAAGACCACATCATCACATCACATCTAATGAGACCTCTTCAGTCCTCACCTTACCTGACCAAAGCATTTGACACAGTTCATTCTTCTTCTGGAAAAACTTTCCTTGTCTTCCATGGCATGACGCTCTCCATCTTTCCTTTCATCCTCTAGAGACTCTTTCTCAGCAGCCTTGGCAGGCTCATCCTGCTGCACTTAGCTGACCTGATGGAATTCCTCCAAGCTGTGTCCAAGGTCCTGTCTTTCCTCACGACCACTCTTTGAGACAATCGTATCAGCCTCTCTAGCTTCAGGTACCACCTAAATGCTGATGACGTAGGGATGTCTGTCTTTCAACCAGAGTCTCTTCTCTGAACTTCACAACCATATATTCAACTAGCTATTCAAAATCTCCATTTGGAGGCGTGTATGCCACATGGATGTTATTATGTCCAAAGGCAGGATCAAGCTTTGAATTTCTCTACACCCCAACCCAGCCCTCTTCTGGTGCTATTTCTGTGAATGACACTTGAATCCATCAATTGCATAGGCTGGAAAACTAGGAATCATATTTGTTACTTTAATTTCCTCCAACTCTGATACCAAATTCATCACCAAGCGCTGTTGATTTTGTCTCCTAAGCAGCCTTGATATCCATCCAAGCATCTCCATCTGCACTGCCAATGACCCAGTTAAAGCTATCAACTATTCTTGCTTGAACAGCCGATAATAATCATGGGTTTTGCCACCAATTCATTGTCCATCTGGCCACCAGTATGTCTCTATAGCAATTTCCCATTGCTCTGAGAATCATGACAAAATTCTTAAGGTGGCCCTGTGCGATCTGCAACTTAACCCGTTTCTATATTTGCCTCTTGCTTCGTTCTCCAAATTGTTCTCTGATCTCAGCCACACTGTCCTTGTTTTAGTTTTTTAGAAATGACATAATCCCTCCAGCTAAGAAGGCTTTTCATGTGCTGGACCTTCCATCTAGAAAGCTCTTCTCCTATTCAACCCTCTTGGTCTTCCTGACTTTTAATCAACGTTCAGGTCTTAGGTTCATCATCACCTTCTCAATGACCTGGTGAGTCTAAGTCATGTTCTTATGTGATGTGCTCTCCAAAAACACATCACATTCCTTCACATTGTTTATCTCAGTCTGTGATTATTTAATTATTGCTGTGATTACTTATATACTCTACTCCACTAGTGTATGAATTCCATGAGAGGAAGAGCTGTGCTTGTATTTCTAATAAATATATGACAGGCATGTAATACAGTGAACAGCACAAAATAAGATTGCAGTAAATGACGAATGCATGAATCTCTGTCTTATTCATCTATATGCAGAATCATGGAGAAGAGAAAATGAGAAGATACAATGTAAAAGCACGTTATAAGCACACCACTTAAATTGACATGCTGCTGATGGCTTGTCTCCCATCCTTCCCTCTCCATGTAGCACAGTTGACAACTCAAAGCAAACATGATCAGTTCACAATTGCATGCTGTAGGTCCCACAGGCTGATCTCAGTGACCCTGACTTCTTCCACAACATTCACTTTTTAGATTTTAAGGTTTAATATGATGCTTAGAACAATGAATACTTGGTTGATTTGATCATTCTTAACCTTTTTCAATGTTTAGAGTAAGCAGAGTTCACAAGCTTAAAATCCTGTTCAGTCTAGGGAATAGAATCGTATTCCATAAGACAGTTTGTTTTAATCTCAGGGTGTGGAGCAGGCAGAGCTGAATGTTTAAGGCCAAGGCCATGTGTGTGTTTTAGGATCTAGCACTTGCGTTTGAACACTCACACTCTGACACACACATACTCACACCCCAAAGTAAGGAGAAGACAATAAACTCTGGGTGGCCCTAGTGCTTGGTGATTAAATAATATGAGCACCTTCTGAATGCTACCACCAGGTGACCTTGCCTTTTTGAAGGTGCTGACAATGATTTAGGGAAAAGGAGTTAGTATTTTAGCAAAGAAATGCTGATGTTTCCTTGTCTTTCTGTCTCTATTCTTTAGCTTTGAGCCACACCTACAGCAAAGTTATTAGATCTTAAAATAGCCATAAGAAACACATCAGAGGGATATGTAGAGGCTGGGAACAATAAAGACAACAATCGAAAAGTTGGAGGGTTTTCACAAATGTGTGCTCTATGGCAAGGACTAAGAGGAAGGCCCTTGGGTGAAGGGGCTTGATCCTCACCCATCCCCACGCTTGGCCAGAGCTGTCCAGTGGACCAATGATGTGAATTATTTGGTGGCTCACCAGCTTTCAGCTAGTATGATTCTGCACCTGCAATTAATTGGAAATGGAAAATCTAACCCCCACCTCTCCCTTTTCCACAGCAAACACAACCCATTCAATTAGCAAGAAGGGAAAGGCAGACAGAAATTCTCTGCTGTGTTTGGTTAATTTTGTCGGTACAGTCAAATTATCAAAAAGACTAGATGGCAGGGCTTCCCTGGTGGCGCAGTGGTTGAGAGTCCGCCTGCCAATGCAGGGGATACGGGTTCATGCTCCGGTCCGGGAGGATCCCACATGCCGCGGAGCGGCTGGGTCCCTAAGCCATGGACGCTGGGCCTGTGCGTCCGGAGCCTGTTGCTCCGCAGCGGGAGAGGCCACAGCAGTGAGAGGCCCGCATAATGCAAGAAAAAGAAAAACTAGATGGCAGTTCTGTGGTATTTGTGACCAAGAGAGCAGGTTTGAAAGTGTAGATGAGCTTTCCTTAAATTTTAAAAAGATTTTACTGGGTAAAGATATTATATATTTTGCATAAAATATTTAAACAAATATTGCATAAAAATATGCACCATATTTTTTAAGTCCATAATTGAAGTACTCCAGTAATATCTGTTAGCACTATTTACAATAGCCAAGACATGAAAGCAACCTCAAGGTCCATTGATAGATGAATGTATAAAAAAATGTGGTATATATACAATGGAATACTACTCAGTCATAAAAAATGAAATAATGCCATTTGTAGCAAAATACAGGGACTTAGAGATTATCATACTAAGTCAAGTAAGTCAGACAGAAAAAGACAAATATCATATGATATCACTTATATGTGGAATCTAAAAAGATGATACAAATGAACTTACTTACAAAACAGAAACACTCACAGACATAGAAAACATACTTAAGGTTACCAAAGAGGAAAGGTAGTAGGGAGGGATAAATTAGAAATTTGGGAATAACATATACACACTACTATATATAAAATAGATAAATAACACGGACCTACTCTATAGCACAGGGAACTATACTCAATATTTTGTAATAACCTGTATGGGAAAATAATCTGAAAAAGAATATATATATATATGTATATATATATATATATATATATATATATATATATATATATATATTCAGTTATATATTTATATATAACTGAATCACTTTGCTGTATACCTGAAACTAACAACATTGTAAATCAACTATACGTCAATCAAAAAATTAAAAATAAATAATTAAAAAGAAAAAAAGAAAAAAGTTACAAACATAGTGGATATTAATCTAAGTATAAAATGCAAGACCCAACTATATGTTTGTCATGAGAAACCCACTTTAAAGTAAAGACACAGATACGTTAAAAGTAAAAGGATGGGGAAAGATACACCATGCTAATTGCAATTAAATGGAAGCTGGGGTAACTATATCAATTCCAAATAAAGATTACTTCAGAGCAAGAAAAATTATAAGAGATAAAGAGAAACATTTTTTAATAATATTATCAGTGATAGATGAATTTTCCAGGAAGATGTCACAATGCTGAATGCATATGCTTCTAACAACAGAGCATCAAACTATGTGAGGCAAAACTGATAAAACTACATAAAAAATAGACAAATCCATTATTATAGTTGGAGATTTCAACATCCCTCTTTTGGTAATTGATAGGTTGATCAGGCAGAATACCAGTGAGCTAGAACAGCACTATCAATCAACTTGATCTAATTGACATTTATAAAATATTCATCTAAAGAGAGCAGAATACACATTCTTCTCAAGCTCACATAAAACATTCACCAAGATAGACCACATTTTGAGTCATAAAATATACCTTAATAATTTAAAATAATAGAAACCACACAAAAGATGTTTTCAGACCACAATGCAATTAAACTAGAAATTAGTAACATAAACATAGCTGGAAAACATTCAAATATTTATAGATTAAACCACAAACACTTAAATAACACATTAGTCAAAGAAGTCTCGAGAGAAATTTAAAAATATTTTAACTAAATAGAAGTGAATATACAATTTATAAAAATTTGTGGGATGCAACAAAAGCAGTGTTAAGAGGGAAATTTATGGCATTAAGTATATATATTAGAAAAGAAAAATGATCTTAAATCAGTAATCTAAGCTTTCACCTGAGGAAACTAGAGAAAAAAGAGCAATTTAAACCTAAAGGATGCAGAAGAAAAAAAATAATAAAATTTAAAGTAAAAACCAATGAAATTGAAAACAGAAAGCAATAGAGAAAATCAACAAAACCAAAAGGTGGTTCTTGAAAAGGCCAATCTTTCTTATGCTTAATGTTGGGAGCTTTACCTCAAACCATCTATTCTCATTTACTATGAGTCCTGTTGGTTTTTCTCTATTGGCAACAGTCTGATGGCAGGAAGGAGGATTTAATAAGTGGATTTCTACTCTTCTCTTTTTCTTCTCTCCTCCTCATTAAATGCCCCATACCAGTGTTGACTCAGTCTTATTGGAATTTTACTCAGCCCTGTGTGGGGTTACTGTGAAACTTCATATAGCTCCACCAACTTCTGAAACATTTAAGCCATTGCCTTCATCGCACAATCTGATGAAAGGCTGCTCTTACCCCATCTCAACTTTCTTCCCAGGAAGTGAATTTTGGTCTGTTAGTAAAAGTCCACAGAGTTGAGAGAGGTACCTCCTGCTGCCTCCCAAGATTAGGTCTTATATATGTTATCTTTTATATTCTGACTGTCTTATTTATTGTCAGATATAATTAGTTCTGAGCATTTGTGACTTCTACGCCACTGTTTTCTTCTTAGCATGAAGAAACCAAACGGCCAACACCAAAGATTGCTGCTACCTCTAGGTGGCCCTGGAGGTTGAATGGAGTTGAGGAACTTTTAATTTCATGGATATTTTTTGTCTCATTATCTACATATCTTCAAACTAGAGAAGCAATGAAATTTTGTTTTCAAAATGTGGTTGATGTTTCTGATCACTTTTAGTGCTTTTGTGGGTGGTAAAGTTGGGAACTACCTGGTGGGGCACCTCATGGAACTATGTATTCTGTGAAACTTGGCTTCTCTTTCAATGACCACAGAGCCAGCATCCACCAACCTTTCTTTTCTACTGGTGTATTTTTCGTTGTATTTAAAAAACCCATCTAATACACTGATTTTCAGGTCTTGGAAAAAGGGAAATTTTGAGATTTGGCTTCTCTCTGGCATCCTAACTCACTCAGTTGGAACCACGTTAACATTTTAAAAGTTCATCCTCTCTTTGTGGATCATATATGGTCTATGGTCATTGTATCACAGAGAGATGGTGGGGGAAACTCATATTTACTAAATAAGTCATCCATAGTGGGTTCTAATAATTATGAGTACGTTACATCCATTATTTTATTTAAACTTCACACAATCTGTTTGGTGAGTATTCTTACAATTGTCCTTGTTTTAAGGACAAGACTGTAAAGGCTAAAAGAGACTAAGGAAGATGTCAATCTTCTATACAGCCAGTGAACAAGGAATAAAACCCAGGGCTATGTGACTTTATGTAACTACTTTTTCTACCCACTAGGACCTTTTTGCTAACCTAAATGTCATGGGTATCTGACTAAAATGAGGTAATGAAATCATGTTGTATCTATCTGAGCATTGCCAACTCTAACCATGAAGATATATATTTAATCCATTCTACTCACTAGCGATCATTTCAGGGTCATTTAATGTAAAAAAAAAAAAGTATTTTTCTGGTAAAATAATCCAAAGTGAAAAGGAGTGAGAAAGGAAATTTCAATCATACTATGTATGGCAACTGAAGGAATGAGTGATGAAGTGGGCAATCTTTCAGGCAGTTTCTAGCAGCTAGAGCTGACTGCCTTTGACTTCAGTATACATATTCAGAACAATAGTTGTGAATAGAGATGTTTGCAATGCCAAGCAGAACAGTGTTGGTTTCAAGCGTTCCTTCCTTGGTGAATGACGGCAAAGATGGTAGGGGAGGGCAGTTTGCAAAGTATAAAATCTATGTGACCAGCCAAAAATTTAGCTCACATAGGGTAATTTTTCAGCCTGGCACCACAGGACTGTCATGTTTATTGTTCACAGATCCTGGATCTTCTGCTTCGAAGAAAAGTTAAGCTTTGGCCAAATGGGGGTACTATTAGCACAGAGAGTGAAGCTCACTGGCATTAGAGTTTCCATCACTGCTCTTGTCAGCAGAAGCACTCTTTTCCATACACACCTTTAAGTTGTCTCTGGGTTTCAGGAGAAAAAATACTGCATGAATCACCAAGACAAGTTAGTGACCGTGAGCTCTGGTTGTTCTCCTGATTTGGGTCCTCAGGGTTAAAATGAAGCCAGACACTGTGGAATGAACCCTGATCCCTCAGAGTATGGATAGTTGTTTATGTAGAATTTACTGCTGACTCAACAGATAGGTACCAACATATTCCTTAAGGGGAGAAGGTGGACAAAAGGAAAAGTTGACTTAAACATTTATGAAAAACTTCAAAGCCTTTCTCTGTTTATATAAGAATATGTAGAAAACCAATATAAGTCCAACATATTTCTCCAAACAACCATTATGAAGGGTTTCCATAATTTTAACTCCATTGTAAGAACGCATATTGAAATATAAGGTGCTTCTGTCTGGATTGTGAGATTATGGGCAATTCTACTTTCCCTTTGCATAAGTATCTTCCAAATTTTCTGCAATAGTATTACTTATAGGAGGGTGAAAGAGGAGGAAGGTAATGGGAGAAGAATCAGGTAACTTCACACCTCACTGCCCAAAACTAACTTAATGGCTAAAGCTGGACATCCATTATTGTATTTTTCCAAAGACCTTTTGGTTGACAAGACTGAAAATTTTAAAAAATATATACATACATATATACATACATGATAATGGGAATTTGTTCTTCAATTTTGATAGCAAGAAGAAAAACAAGATGTTAAGCAAATGGAAGAGCCTAAATATCCAATACCAGGGAAGAGTGGAAAAAACAAGCCCAGAGAGGTAATAGAGGAAATAGTGTTTAACTCACCAGTAGCTATTCCAGCCTATACCTCTAAACCAATCATGGCATTTCTACCCCCTTGTCTGTAACTGGCTCAGGAATGGGGCTCCAGTCCAATTCTGACATAAGAGACTAGACTCTACCAGCCTAGCTTGAGGCTAACTCCCAGGCTGGCAGAGCAGAGACCTTTAAAGAGTGATGCTTTCAGACAAGCTCCGATCAACCATCTGCCTTCCTGTTATGTGTGATAATGCCTGTCATCATTTTCTGAGCACATTTAAGGTGTGCTTTCTGTTACTTCCTGTCCAAAGTGTCTTATCAACATGAATGCAAAGCAAACTTTCTTCATAATTTTACTTAAGGTATGGGCTTACTTTGTCACCCTATCATACTAGCCCTTTTTCCCTTTTGTGAAAATTGGGGTATTGGTTCCTATATCGTGATAATTTGTCCCCACTTATGTTTTTATATTTGTTAATCTTCTTCAAGATAAACTTTCACTTCTAGATTTTCTTATGTCTGTGTGCTGCACATTGTAAAAACATAACAATGTGATTTAGGCCTTTCGTTAAAGGATTATGTACATAAACCACATAATAGCACGTTAACTTATTTTAGCCATTTGGGTACACTGAAAGGGAATTTTCATTTATTTGAAGACTCATGTGCAAACCTTGCTTTAGAAAAAAAATACTGGCATGCAATCTAGCAAAAAGGGTACACACACACACACATGCATATACACAGATAATACTTTTTCACTGTTTCCTTGCCAATTTTAAAATTTTATTTAATGAAATACAGAAAAGTACAGAGAAAAGTGTAAAATCTACTTGTGTGCTCAGATGAACAAATATTAACATTTTGCCCATTTTAAGTGTTTTGTGTTAAACGTAGTGTTTTACATTTTTTTTTTTTTTTTTTTTTTACATTAAAGAAATAGGGGATTCAGTTTAAAGTTGAAGTTTTTTCCTCCCTGGACCCATTTCTCTGTTTTCCTTCCCAAAAGTAGCTATAACAAAGTACATATTTTAATGCATATATATGTCCATATGAATGAATTATGGCATCACTTGATTTCTCTTTTTCTTATTGATACATGAAAGTTTTTTAATGTGAATACTAATCTTTAATCTGCTGTATGTGTTGTACATATATTCTTCCAGCTGGTTATTGTGTTTGAAGTTTGATTATAGTGCCTTTCTTTCCTTCTTTCTCCCTTTCTGTCTTTCTTCCTTTCTTCCTTCTTTCCTTCCTCCTTCTCTCCCTCCCTCCCTCTCTTTCTCTCTTTCTCCACAGAGACACCTTTCATTTGATTTATTAAACATATTTAACTTTTATTTTATTTTTTAACATCTTTATTGGAGTATAATTTCTTTACAATGTTGTGTTAGTTTCTGCTGTATAACAAAGTGAATCAGCTATATGTATACATATATCCCCATATCCCCTCCCTCTTGCATCTTCCTCCCACCCTCCCTATCCCACCCCTCTAGGTGGTCACAAAGCACCTAGCTGATCTCCCTGTGCTATGTGGTCAATGCATGTGCCAACAGCAAGAACTGGCATTGCCAACAAGTCCTGCTGCCAAGGTTTCCCCTTGACCCATCTGACATTGATATTGGCTGGTCCAGACTAGGTTAGTTTAGGGTTCCTCTGGCAAAGGGATGTCCTTTCTATTCTGACTAGTTCGCACTCTCCTTTTCTCTGGACCATTGTGTCTCCCTCCTGCCTTCTCTGCAGGGACTCCCAGCAGGTCATATGATGAAAGCGACCCTAGTCCTTGTTTGCACAGGATATAGGACCAGGACAGTCTCAGGCAAAGTAAAATGGTTCGGGACCCTACTTAGGGCCAAGAATATTGGTGCAAAAAGGAAGAAGGCCTTTTTTACCTTCAACAGGTAAAGCCAGTTGGTAGCCAAGCATCTCTCCTTTCATGTCCTACACCCAACTATTTAAGCACCTGTTGCTGCTTAGGGAAGCAAGTCTCAGCCTTGACTGCAAATATAATCACCTGAAAAACTTTAAAAACTCCTGCTACATAAGCCACACCACACAACAATTAAATCAGAATCTTTTGGATTAGAACCAGGTATGCCATATATTTTTTAAGCATCCTATATGATTCCAATATATAGCCAAGGGGAAAACCACTGGTTTAGAGCAATAGCAGTGATTACTACGATATTACAGTAATGTAACCATCACCTTGATTAAACTCTAATTTGGAGAGACTGTAGTGTTTTTAACCTTGATACTTTAACACATATACCTCCATATAAGGGTCATCAGTATTTGGGTTTGTCAGTATTTTGGAAATGAGGGCTATTAATCAAGAGTTAAAACTAAATTAAAATTAGATGTAGAAACACTTTCTTTCCAGCATCCATATGTCTCTGGCTTTTGTCTGCATAGATTCCTTTTTGGCAGGTTAGAACTGATGGAACTGGGCTGTCTCGATTGCAGGAGTTTCATCCCATGAAGAGGATCTCAGATTTAAAATCAACCAGTTAACACTTAAAACTAATGTTTCACTGCTGTTAGCAGCTGGTAGACCTCTCTGAAGTCGGTATGAGTGATCTAAAATCATTCCCATCAATAATCTTCCCTGTGGTGTGCCTCAAGTTGTCCCTGGGGATGCTGTCACCATTTGGAAGGATTACCCAACCATCTGAATGGTTAGCATGCATGGGCCTGCCTGCTAACATATGAAAGGAATCAAAAAAAGAAATTTAGTTTGAAGCTGAAGTACAGATTCACACAAAAATGTTAGTTCTCAGAGCATCTATGAAAGGCATTAAGTAGGTATTGGACTCAGGCCCACTGAATATTTCTAGGACCTTCTATAAAGTCACCTTTATAAGCATTTTGCTTTTAATTATCTAATGATAACCTAAAACAAATAAAAAAGAATCAACCTCAGCCCCCTATAACCAAAAATATATTGAGTCTGATTTGAAGTGTATTTAAAAATCTTTTTCTAAGGCTGTTCTTCCACCAATGGGTCTCAAGTGGAAAAACAACACAGTTACGCTGTCTCCTATGAAGAGGAAAAACATGATTATTTTGTAATGAGAATGATACTTTGAAAACACTCAACTGCTGCATTTACTCCTGGGACATCCCTAGTTCCTGGTTGTCTTGGTTTTCTGTGAACAACTAGTCTGGAGTATGCAGATTATATGCCTATGAAGGAGAGCCCACGAGCCTCCTGTCCTAAGGAACATGGCATTTCAGAGCATTTCTGAATATACTAGAAGAAATAAGTAGAAAATCTGCCCCTGCTGATCACTGAATATGTAAAAAGTAAGGGAGACAGATGTGAGGCGAATCAAGAGGTCCTGTGTCCTTACGCCCCTCCGGCCAGAATCCTGGTTGGGGTGGGACCCTAGTTAGGGTCTGAGTCAAGTCATAGTACTTCCTTTCAGAGTCACATGGTCAGTGTCAAGGGCCTAATTAGCCCTGAGAATTGTGGATGATAGAGAGTGGGAGAGCTCCAAGGGACTATTAAAGTCTTGGCCTATGTACTTTTTGGCTTATAGAAATGGTTATTTCTTATAATAGAAGCCACATTGCTGATTATAAAGGTTCATCAGAGCTATATCCTGTATGAGTCTCCATAGCCATTAGGGTATATTAAATCCAGAGTATGTAGGGCAGGGCCAACATCATGTAATATAATATAACGCAGGCCCCTGTTCCATATGGGATGTTCACAAGACACCCAGACCAGGAATACAAAGGACAACACATTGGAGACCAGCAGACCCAGAGGACAGCACTGGAGCCCAAGCACAAAGAGCTGGACATCTCTGCCATCACTCCTATGAGGTGGAGTGCACCCAGCCTTCCATGGATCCTGGGGTCAGCTTTGGTAGAACAGTGGAAAGGGGAGGGAATTTAAAAGGCTGAGTAATTATGTAAAAGGAGACTGGGTTATCTGAATGGAACTGTTTAAACTGGAAGAGACTGAGATATATTCATGGTCAAGTTAGTACCTCTGACCACTGTGACTACTCCCTGCCCCAAGCTCACCCCAACTAGGATTCAGTGAGGTATGAGAAAGGTGAGATCAGTTATAAGAAATAAAATGTATACCTTTAACAGAAGCAGCAGAGAATGACTTCTCCATCTCTCACTATGTGACTTTGGGCAAGTCATCCATGTACTTATTCACAAATGCCCTGTTCCAGGTGTGGTGCTGGGCACTAAGAATGCAGTGAAGAAAGACAGTGTCTTCAGATAGGTCAACCACTGTCTCTGCTTCCCACAATCTCCTTTTTTCTTCCTATACCTAGGGCCTGCAGTCAATAAATATTACTTTTCTTACCCTCTCTCTCCCTCAAAACAGTTTTTTTTTAAAAACTTTGAAAGAGATAGAGCAAAACTTACCTCATTGTCATTGTTAAGCATTAAATGAAAGGATGGCCACAAATATAGGTAAGGTTATGGATGGTTTTGGCGAGTCTAATTTTTCATCCAGAAAAAAAATCAATGAACTCGTTTTGAAAATAAACTCCCCCCAGATATGTAGCCCACATATCAGTATTTCCACTCCCCATGGGCACTCTTTCTGTCCCACATGTGGGATCGGGTGGGTCTCGTTTCTTCTTGCGCTGCTGGCCGCACCGGCTCCACATCGTGGGCTTCTGTACCTTCCCCTTCATCTTCCCATGAACCATCATTCATCTTTCCTTGCACAGTACTTGGATCCTTGGTCTTTGTTCCTTGGATCTTTTCTCCCAGATGCCACTAAGCCAAAACTGTATGCAGCTTACATAATTTATTGTAAGCCTGGGACTAACTAGAAAGATGGAGCAGAGAGGACATTTAAGCATTTTATTAGAAGCCTGTTTCCATTCACCCCCCTCAAATATTAGCATTGCATCTCCGTATTGAAATTTATCCTTACTCACTCTCTATCAGAGAGCCATACACTTCAAATTTTAACTGTATGATTCCTCACCCTCTTTAGAAAAGTACCGGTGCCTATCCAGGGAGATTTTTTTTCTAGTATCCATTTTACTCTTCCAATCAAGGAAATTCCCTAAAATACATTTCCCCAATTGCCAACTGTTCAGCTTGTTTTAATAAAATGTGCAGAGTGTTGGTCATGATCAATGCACTAGCACTCCAAGTCCAGCTGCACTTCCCAGGAAAACGTCCATGATCTAGGGTTATGTTTTTCTCTACTCCTGTAATAAGGACTTACATCCCCTTCATGCCTTCCTCAGGAACTCCTTCAGTCTCTTCTCTTTAATTTCTGGAAACAATGGACACACACAATGCTATGTGCATGCATAGGTTCCTCTCACTAATTTTTGGAAATCACACACACACACACACATGCACATACACACAACTATGCATACCTACACAAGAATACAGATACATTTTAAGGACATACACCTTCCAAGGGCAAACAATGATCCCTAGAGAATAATTCAATTTCCAGTTAGGGTGCAAAGAATGCAAAGGACTTTTACTTCCAAGGAAGCAACAAGTAACAGGATGAGAAAAATGATCAGTTTTCTATAGAACAATCAAAGAATGAGGATTAAAGGAAGTCTTGACGATTCCAGAGGACAAGTCTTTCTTAGACAAGAGAGACATAAGGCAGTTTCCATCCCTGGGGGTGATACTCTGATATGCCCTAGCCAAAAACTAAAAACAAGCCAAATGCCTATTAGAGGAGAATGTGTAAATACATTGTAATATAATTATACAATGGAATATTATTCAGCATCAAAAAATGAAGTACTGATGCCTGTGAAAATATGGATGAATGTCAGATCCATTATGTTGAGTGAGAGAAGCCAGACACAAGAGGGCATTGTGTATAATTCCACTTTTACGAAATGCAGAAACAGATGAAACTCCTTTATATTGATAGAAATCAGAAGAGTGGTTTCCTCTGTTTCATGGGGATAAATTAGAAGGAGACCTGAGGAACTTTATGGGTAGACAGAATTTTTTAATATTTCATTTGAGGTATCAGTGTTTAATTTATCAAAATTTATCAAATTGTACTTAAGGTCCGTGCATGTCACGCTATATCAGTTTTGCTTCAGTTAAAACAAATACACCGAAATATATCAAACTGCATGCTTAGTATTTGTATGTCTCACTGTAAGTAAATTATACCTCAATTTAAAAAAGATATTTGAAAATCCATAACTCTTCCCTAGATTTATAATATTCTCTAAATTAATTAAAGGAACATATTTCTCATGATACCTTAGGTAGTGTTGTGAAAGACCTGTTATAAATACTTATCAGGTATACCAAAACACACACACGCACACACACACAGCCTTTCTGGTCTGACATCCATCATGGCATTTCTGACTCCATACCCACCTTGAGTGGACAAGTGTGGTGAGGCCGATGATTCCACTTTTAGAACCACAGATACAGGAAAGGCTGAAATGAAGCCTGCTCACTTACTGCAGGCACTTCCCTAGGTATCCATGATGACAAACAAGATTTAAAGGGTAGAAGATTTTCATTAAGCTTAAAATTTAGCTGAGTTGATGTCCCCACACCCCAGTTTCCTGATTAAAGAGGCAAAGTCATTGCAATCCCAGATAAATCAATGGCTCAGAGACACCCACTTGCTTTGTAAAAACTCCAAATCTGACACACATGATAAAACAGGGTATAGCTATAAAAGTTGAATGTTTCCTGATAAGTACAACTGGATGCTCTGATTCTTCTCTGCTCTGTGTTTTCTGGAGGTAAGACCTAGGAACACCAAACAGAAAGGGCCAGGAATAATTCTTCAGCAGGCTTGTATGCTTGTCTGAACAGTCAGGTTAGACTTGCTACATTTGACAGATACACTATTTCCTCTGTGAGAAGTGGCCCATAAATGTAATAAATCTCTTAATCCAGTGACAAGGGGTTGAGTATGAACTTTGGGTTTCAGTCTCTCAAACAAAAGAAAAGTTCATAGAATTCCATATGGCCTGAAGGGAAAAGAATAGCAGTCAGGCAGGAGGTGACGAGACATTGACTGGGAATGTTTTTTCTCACTTGTCTGAGAGATTTTCCAGAAGTAACCCTTTCTCCAATGCTCTGAACATCCAAATGCACAAATATGAGCTAGAATTGCCCCAGTCTTCATGCTCAGCTTGAGGCTGATGCCGATACATGGAGAAAGGCATAGCCAAGAGAAGCACAGAGAAATAGGACCAGATGGTTAGATTAAGTCCTCCCTAGAGCCTACTCTTCTGTATCTCTAATCATGTGAGCCAAGAAGGTCCTTTATTGTTTATGCAATTCTGACTTGGGCTTTTGCCTACTAGGGGCCAAAGAACCCTACTTGATAT
>NW_006772915.1:1373742-1373914 GCF_000442215.2 Lipotes vexillifer | reverse complement strand
GCTGAATATATTTGTTGAAATCATGTATGGCATTTTCCTGAAAAGTCACAGCTACCTTTTGGGAAAGGTTGATCATAATTGTCATATAATGCTATAGATATGCTCTCTTATGTATTGTCTGCAGAACGGTATATATATATATATATATATATATATATATATATATATTTTT